>NW_020524095.1:0-41802 GCF_003368295.1 Carassius auratus | reverse complement strand
GCAAAATGAGAACTCTAGGCATTAAATTGGGATGTCTTATTAAATTCCATTGGATAATTGCATGGGAAATGCACAATGCAACCAACCTCAAATAAACAACTTAATGATGAGATATAAACAAAAAGAAATAAAATGGAACAGGTGGCAAAAAAAAAGTTTCAATGTGAAAAAAATGTATGCATTAGTGCCCGAGTACATGTAGGTTACAAGTGAGAAGCTCATTTGTGTGTTTTTCTGTTGGCTGTAAGATGTTCCTAATGAGAAAAATCTAATATTGAAATTTAAGTTAGTGAGATAAGAACATTGGGGACTACTTGCTAATTAAGCTTTTTGTGTCAAGAAGAGCTCCAAGGTTCATTTTTAGATAATCAAGCTGTACAATGACACTTGGGCTCTTTGTAAGGATAATCTTCATCAGCCACCGGTTTGTTATCGCCAGAATAACCACCAACACAAATCGGAGGGGACTTGTATCACCCTGAAGGGGGTAATTCTGCGATAACAAACGGCTGGATGTACATTATTCCACTTATTACATGATTATTACTTAATACTGATTTGTGTCTAAATATTCGAATGCAAAGCTTCCTTAAAGGAAGCGGTTGCGAGCAAAAGGCAATTCTAAACTAGACAAACATTTAAAGATAACGCTGCAGTCTACACAACATTTGAGAGGGTATAACTGCAGCCTGGAGATCTCCAAATGGGGGCAGGAACTCCAAAACGGGGTGGGAGCTCTAAAAAAGGGCATGGCTTCCTCACATGGACAAGACAGGCACACAACAAGCATGCCCCCAATCCACATCAGTGCAAGCTCTTTCCCCAAAGCTGATTCTAAAGTTTTTATTGGCTGTGTCAACTAAAGTGTTGATTCTTACACTACGATACAAAAAAATGCTAACTCCTAAAACCCACACTGACCCTATAGCTTAACCTGAAAAGCATGGTAAAGAAAGTTGCAGTTCAGGAGATATGCAGTTAATAAGATTTTATTTTAGATAACTAGATAAAATTTTTTAATTTATAAAGTTTTATTTGAAATGTAAGTCAATAACAATTGGCTGAAACCACAGGCAATGGTGAAAGTCTTTGCGCGAAGAGACCCTTCCCCCATTTTGGAGGTTCTGCCTTTTTTATTAGCTAAACAAACGCAAAGCTTCCACCAAGAAAATAACAGTTTCCTAGCAAAAGTAGCACTGACTTCAGTTACCCGGATGAGCCGGTGTTATCAGCTTTTACTGGTTGTTATCGAGGGGATGTTGCAACTGACCAATCAGAAATCAATTCATTCACAGAGCTGTGTAATATACTTGATAAACTATTAGACAGAGAGGCTTTTGTATCCTTTACCATCCTCTCTGTACCCCTTTCTTTCTGGCACTCTTCTGACTCTTTCTTGTTTTTGCTGTACAAAAGCAGAATTGTGCAGTGCCCACCTGCTCTAACCGGGACCCACTTTGACAGTTTGTGAAGAGTCAAATCAAGATCTCATATCAGCTCTAAATCATGTGTTCAAGTTTCACAACATGGCTGACTATGTTCCCACAGTTTTCTAAAGGTCTTCCGAAATACACATTTCTTCTTCTCTTTTTGTGAGATACAGAAACTTTTTTTTTAAATAGACATTAATACTCTATCTGATGTTTCAGTAAATAATAATAATCCACCGACTTAAATTATAAAATACCATGTTGGTATTTATATATTGGGTGATTATAACATGTAAACATTAATTACATAAAAACATAATATAATATATTATTCAGACCCTTACAAAAATACCTTTAATTACATGCATAATATACTACTATAAATATAAAATAATATAAAATATGTAAAAAGTATTTAAATATATTACATAATAATAGTTAAATTATTAACACTATTAAAAATAATTAAATATACTAAATACATAATTAAAACAATGCAATATAACAAATATATTACAATTATATTATTTAAACACAAAATGTGGTGTTCTATGCAATTAAATAAATTATTACTAATAATTAAAATAATGAAATACTAAAATAAAAAATATAAAAAAATGCAATGTAAAAATACAAAAATCCTATTAAAAAAAATGAATATCATAATAATTATATTTTTTAACACAAACATGCAAAAGGGCAGTGTATGCAGTGAATGCAGAAAATGATGGGTATTTAAAAATTAAGCAAGTTTGTGGGTGATGATTCTGCATCCTGGTCATACATAATGTGAAATGCTTTGTCTGAGATATGAGTGATAACTGGCAAGTGAAGGTAATGAGGTCAAACATCCAGTGTACAGGTGAGCATTGACGTTCACTGAGTTTTACAATGTAGAATGTGACAGCTGAATCCGCAGCCCTGATGTCAAACTTACTGCGAAACTGTCATTTTTCTGGACAGTGTGAAAGGACAAGCAGAACAGACTAATATTAGACGGACAGTAATAGCAGCATTAGTAATTAACAACACCCACTCTCGCTTAAAACAGCTGAGAGCTTAGAAAAACCACCGTTACAGGGGCTTTAATATCAGAAAAAGAAAAAAACAGCTTAACATAGATAAAACACACAGACAAGGAAGCCTAAACAACTCAAACTACAAATTAGGAGGTCAATATGTTGACAACTGAACTTTTTAAGTTTAACTCCAAGTCTAAAACAGCTTTAATTCCATGCATATTATTTTCACAAAACATGTTCGAGAATGACCTTTCAGAATTATTTACCGCATTTCATTTCCCATTGAGGATTTGGTTAAAAAAATTGTTCAGAACAGCCTGCAAATTTGTATTTTCATATAAATTCTGTTTTTTTATGCCCTAATGGACTCAACAGCCTTTATTATCTTAAATATAGATTCATAGTTAGGCAGCTAAAACTGATCAAAATCTGTTTCAAAGTTGTAAATAAAACAAAAAATACTGGAGTATGTTTTACAAGGAAAATCAAAATGTCATGTTTAATCCATTGTTACTTCACGTTTCTTTGTAATTTTTTTCTAGTGTTGTGTAAAAATGTGGATATTTAATGATTTTTTTTTAAATATATTAAAATAGGAGCTAAAATCATCTAAAAAACAATTCTGAATTCCATTTTACTTATTGAATCGAAACTATGGCATTGAACTCTATGGCAAACTACTCATTCATGCATATTTGTGGACAGACCACACAATCAACCAATCAGCATCCTCGTCACTCACCCTGAGCGCCACCCACTTGTCCAGCATTCTTTTGTCATTGAACTCAACAGAGCCGCCCAGAGGAAGTGATGCAGAAGGTGCTGTTTCGCCTTCGGACCCTTTCCACAGGCCACATCACTAAAAAAATGATTGCGCAGTTCTCCAAGAAGACCAGAGCGGCCCTGTAATGGTGCTGTGGTGTTCACCTGTGAGAGATGACATTTATGAGACTTTCATCTAGGACCTGGATAATATTCAGTACAGTGTGAATGGGCTGGGATTTCATCTGTGTTGAGACTGAAAGTTCAAAAAGAGCTGTATTTGGTAGAGATTTGGCTAGCTGTTGTTTGCCAACGTGTACCTTGGACGACTTGGTGTGGTCAAGATACCAGAAACTTCACGTGTCTATTGCCAGCTGTAACAAAGTATGAGCTGTCATCTGAGAAAGACACAGCCGTCACTTTACTGGACACCTTGTTGGTGGCAACCACAACATTTTTCTGAAATGACAAAAACACAAATATTCAGTCTAGGAAATTTTTATGCTATGATTGATGGATGTGTTTTTTAGGCTATTGGTTGAGTAAAGTGAAACAATCAAAAGGGTTAAATCGTGGTAAACACAAAGTATGTAAAACCGAACTACATTAAAGGAATAGTTCACTAAAAAATAAAAATTTGCTTAACATTTACTCACCCTGAGGCCATTCAAGATGTAGATGAGATTGTTTCTGTCACAACAGATTTAGAAAAATGTAGGATTACATCAGTTGCTCACCATTGGATCTTCTGCAGTGAATGGGTGCCGTCAGAACGAGAGTCCAAACAGCTGATAAAAACATCCCAATAATCCACAAGTAATCCACACCACTCCAGTTCATCACTTAACATCTTGTGAAGTGAAAAAGCTGCATGTTTGTAAGAAACAAATCTAGGCAATTCAACCTTAAACCATCGCTTCTGGCCAAAATACCAGTACCTAATTTATTATTACGCGTCCTGAAAAAATCCCGAGTCATCCTCTCACTTCAAAAATCCACCATCATATATGTTTAGAACCATTTTGGACTGTTGTTGGTTGTAAACGGTACTTGATCTGTGCAGATTTCTCTCCTGATTCAGACAAGATTACTTTTTCACTTTAAAAAAAGCAATATTATGTATAGAGGACTTGTATTTGAACCAAAAGCAACAATTTGGACTGATTTTTTTTTTTACAAATACAATTACAAATACACAGCTTTTTCGCTTTATTAGAAGTTAATTGATGGGGCTTTGTGGATTATTGTGATGTTTTTATCAGCAGTTTGGACTCATTCTGACGGCACCCATTCACTGCAGAGGATCCACTGGTGAGAAACTGGATTTCTCCAGATTTCTCCAAATCTGATCTGATGAAGAAACAAACTCATCTACATCTTAAATGGCCTGAGAGTGAGTACGGTTTTCATTTTTGGATGAACTATTCCTTTAAATTACTCTTCTTTTCATTCTTCAACTATAAGCATACACTGTATAAATTATAATGTACGTTCTTTATAGTGCACTACAAATATAGTGTTGCCTTGTGTTAACACCATTCCTTTATAGCATTGCAAACACTGCTATTTCCTCCAGGAAAAGCACATCAAACAGCAAATATAAAAATAATAAACTAAATGAAAACCATCTTTCACGACTGTACGAATGTTGCTAGTCACCTTCCAGGCCCAGACGTTAACCATCATGTCATGTTGGAAACCCACGCTGACGATGTATTTACTGTTGGGAGAGAAAGCCACACACGCCACGCCGTGTTCATGGTTCTGTAACTCTGCCACCTGTGTCCTCTCTGCCACATCCCAGACACGCACCGCCGGCATATGACCGCTCTAGAGAGAGAGAGAGAGAGAGAGAGAGAGAGAGAGAGAGAGAGAGAGAGAGAGAGAGAGAAAGATTATGAAGGCTGTCAACATGTTTTAGTCCAGACAATCTCAAAACAAGAGCTAAATCTACCAGATTAAGAAAAATATATATATATATATATTTAGAAACATACAATAAACATATACATATATATATATATATATATATATATATATATATATATATATATATATATATATATATATATATATAAGTAAGATTTTTTTATGAATTTATACGTTTTATTCTTAGAGAATGCATTAATCAAAAGTGGCTGATCAATGGTAGCAAAGATAATATTTATAATATTAAAAAAATATGTCTATTACTTAACATATAATGCTATTCTTTAAAACTTTCTTTTCATCAAAATATTCCTGAAAAAAATGTAGCAAAGGTTTCACAAAAATATGAACCTGCATAACTGTTTTCAACACTGAAAATAATAAGAAATGTTTCTTGAGCATCAAATCATCATATTGAAGGATCAGATGACACTGTAAAGACTGCTGGAAATTCATTCAAAGAAATTAAATGTTAAAATATATACAATTAGAAAAGTTATTTTAAATTGTAATAATACTTCATAATTTTATATTAAATTTCCACTGTGTTTTTTTTTGATCAAATAAGTGCAGCCTTGTTAAGCATAAGAGAGTTTGTTCAAAAATGAATAAATAAATAATTAAACACATAAACAATGTCTATACTGTATGTTATATATTATAGAAATGTTGATTTTTCCTGGCCTGAAAATCACTATCATATTTACATCCCTTGATATTTTCATATTTTATCTGACTGTGGGAACCTTGGCTTTGTATTTTGATGTATTGCAAGCATGTATTCAAGAGCACCTTTCTGTTTAGTGCAATGCTTGTTTGTGCAACACGTTGACATAGATCCCACGTTACGCAACTCCAATCAAGACAGATCATGTCAGATCACCGCAAACCAAAAGGAATTAATGAAGATTCGTTGTGATTAATCTAACACAACATCCCGCTTTAATACAGGACTGTGCTGCCAACATCTAAACAGAATTCAGTGCTGCTGGGGATTCACGGTGAGAATGTAGGGGTCAGAGGTCAAACCACAGTGCGCAGACAAATGCCGATTCCAGACTGTTTCGGTCTCTTCCTCCAGGCACATTTTCTTTCTCTTCCTCCCTACATGCTCTCTTCCTTGCCCTTTCTTGGTGCTCCCGCTTTGACCTTTTTATGACCGCAGACACAGTCTGTGTGCAGGTTGGCATGATGCCGCCTGTTGCCATGGCAGCCGGTGAACACAAACTCACATCACTTTCACATGCTGGAGTTAAAAACCCCTCTCAAACAGAAAGGATTACTTTTTTGTCTAAACACACACACACATCACCCGTTCCCATGATTTAGTGGATTAGAGAAGCAGACAGGATCTGTGCTCATGTTCAGTCTTGCAAACAAAGTCCAAGCAGCTCTTATCACGGTCCACACTACTGTTTCAGACATTAGTGGCATGCCTGTGACCAGAGGTATGGACACTTCATCAATGCACATTTTTCTTAAAGGGATAGTTCCTTAAAGGGATAATCTTTTGTTTCAATCATTTAGTTTTATTCTGAAGATTGTAATACCGTGTGTCTGTGTTTTATTATAATCTGGACTTCTGTGTGATTTATATATTGCAGTCAAAGCAATAAATCCCTCCTAATCCAAATGTTAGTGCTGCAAAATTGAGGAAGGAAAGCAACCATCATCACATTTGTCTGTACTTGACTCCACTGTGATAAGAGACAAATTACACTGATGGTTAGTCATTGCTCACAGGGATTTCAGATTTCAGTACTGAAGGTACAAGATAGAGAGCTTTATGTTCATACAGCCGCCTACATCAGCTACATCTAAGTGAGATACTGTTCCAGAGCTCCTGATTTCCTACTGGATCATGTGATGTAACCACAAAGCACAGATATACTGAGCAGTTGAGTACTTACCTCACCAGTGACCATGTATCTGCCATCAGCAGAGAAGGAGAGCGTAGTGATGGTTTTCCTGTGAGAGAGTGGACGGAAGTATTTAAGACAATGTTGAAGTGTATGCATCCTGCAATGTAAGAGACTTCCTCTCCATCTGGTCACCCATTACTTATGATGATTATATGTTTGAGCATCCCAACACAATGATATTTGCTGAACCAGTGGCATGAGTTTGGGACAGGACTATCTGTTTGGTCAACCAGTGGCAGACAGGGTTGTGTGACAGTAAGCCAGTTTAGAAAAAAAATATATATATTTTTTTAGTTCTTAAAAGAAACATTTTTTTTTCTTAGTGTAAAGAACATTTTGACAAACTTCCAAAATGTTTTTTATTTTCCCAGTAATGAAATACCATTTTGTTTTCCATAAAGAACCTTAGTGAACAGTTCTGAAAGGAACCGTTTTGTTAGTGTGGAGAACATTTTACAATTTAATTAAAATTCCTCATGAAATCATTATTGAAGTTTTTTGTTTTTTTTTGTATGAATATGTTAGCCTTAACATGCGACAAAATTCGCATTTAGAAAACATTTTTAAAAACTTTTAATCAATATGGATCAGTTGATTTTGAACCTGCACTTCAGCTTCTCATCAAACTTTCTGTCCAATCAAATGCTCTCTAGAATATGAAGCGTCCCGCCGCTATATTATAAACAGATACTGAAGCTCTGGCTGAAATTGGTCACTTGTTCACAGTATGGTGAATTGGTCACTATACTGGGGATAATGAACGATTCAGACAATGTAAATATGCTTTCCATTGAGATGAAACATTGCGCAGCACACACAGAGCTTTACAAATCTCAATGGCTCTGGCCCGAGATGTGAGATTATAAATGAAACGCTATTGGTTATTTAAAAAGAGGGCAGGGCTGCTCTATATGTCCCAACCTGTCATCCTGTTTCAGTTGAAATTACCTCAACACATAAAATAACACTGTGCATTTTAAAGGGTCATGAAACCCCCCATTTCTGCACTGGTTAGTTCTCACCACAGTTTTAAAAAATGCTAAAAAAGTGGGCGTGGTGTGCAGCGGACCGGGGGAGAGGGAAGAGGGAAGACAGACAGCACACACAGCTTTGCGTTCAGACAGTTTCATTTCGCTACCATCGAGTTAGAAACACAAATAAATGCACAGCAATTTGATGCACCCTGCATCGAAAACATATTACATTTACATTCAGTCATTTAGCAGACATTTTTATTCAGAGCGACTCACAAATGAGACATATATATTATTCTGTGGCGTTTATATAAGCCTTTTGACAGGTTGTGTCACAGAGCTATAAAAACGGTTACACTCACCAAGTAAATGAATCGCGTTTGTGCCAAACTCTTATTACAAAGAAAAAACACTCTTCTGCGATCCATGAATGTTTCTCTGTTAATGTGTGCGATGTCATTTCACAGTCTGATGCATCATAGCAAATCAACACATGTTGTTGTGAATAATTAAGCGAAGCATCTTCTCATAGGATAAGAACATGCAATCTCATGAATAATTGAATAGACACCAACGCTCATCAATGTACTATAGTCCATTGCCACGTCACATATCGTGACGTCAACACAATGTAGATTTTAAATTTGGAAGATGAAAATAGAGCAAAAAAGCTTAAAATTAACCAATTTTCTCCAACAGTTCAAATTAGCGGATGCTAACATTGTCTTCTATGATGTACAACACAAACATCTCTGCTATAATCTTAGAATAAGTAGTCTGGGGGTTTCATGACCCTTTAATACACTTCAGTGGATCTTTAAAGATTGTTTTTCCTCTATAAACCTTTTTTGGAATGGAAATGTTACACAGGTGTTAAAGGTTCTTCATGGAACCATCAATGCCAACAAATAACCTTCTTTTTTTTTTAAGAATGTATAGAGAACCTTTAGTGGAATAGAAAGGTTTACCCTTAGATGCCAATAAAGCACCTTTATCTATAAGAATATAGTACACTTGTGCAGCTTATGAGCCATAAGAGGTGACATTTATTCACGTTGCGCTTGGTTACAAAAGTATGAAAAAGTCTTACCTGGAGCTATTGAGGATATGATGCTGTTTGTTTTTCTTAGGGTTCAGTAGCACCACCACACACCTATAAAATGACAAAAGAAAGGGGTCATTAAAATGGGATTTAGCTGACACTTTCAATCCAAAACAACATAAACAAAACTATTTTACTATGGTGAAAAAGTCTTAATCAATGACAGCCTTTGGGTTAGCAGCCCAGATCTTGACAGCTAAGCCACAATCCCACAATTCCACTACCTAAATCATAGAGTGGTGTTTTCTACTACCTTAATTAGACAAAAAGATACTTATTTTAACATGCTTATACCTGATTTTTTAGGCCAACATTTAACAATGTTTCATATCCTGAGTCTGTTAATGTATTAGAGCAGTAACCATGATAGTATTTGAAGTACCTTGGAGTGCTACTGTATTTACTGTGAATATCATGTTTTATGTTTCTGGTGAATATATCATAATAAAGTATTGCTATCTAAAAGGTCAATGTACTATACCGCTGCCACAATTTATTTTCTAGGTGTGTTATTTTGGGTTTTGTGTTGTACGGGTGCAGTGTGTGACAGAGTCGAGTCTTATCCTCTGCCTTTTTTATCTCCCAAATACAGGAACAATCTCATTCCTTTTCAAAGAATGAAAAACAAACACAAGCCCTTACAGCCTTTCATATGGAAGTACTGTAGAGCTGGTGGTATAAAGACTGCCTGAGACAATGTCAGAAAAGGAAGGCAGTCAGACAAACAGAACACAGAGGAAACACGTCAACGACCACTGCTGAATCCATTGGTACAGTCAGAAAAATAAGAACAAGTAAAAACTGCTAAAACACACATTTTCACAAATAACTGCATAAACAAAATGCTGGAGTCCCTACTAAAAGTAAAATGCTGATACAGAGACAGTTTGTGCTTAAATCAGTTTTCAGAAAAGCAAAAACACCCTGCCATGCATTTCCACAGCCACCCAAAGGAGATGAGTGCTCAGACTATCTGATACATTAGTTGCAATTAAACTCACAAACTAAATCTATAAATAAAGATATAGATAAAGAAACAGATAGTTGGATGAATATTTGGATAGATATATAGATGCATGCACAGCGTAAATTAATACAGTTTTTAAATTGATGTAAAATTGTATATGATGTAGAATTAAAACATATAGCATATATAAAAATAAATAAAATTAATGATATTATTTATTATTATAATTATTTATTTATTATAATTTAGACTCATATAAAACATAGTCATTAGATAGGGAAGAAAGGAAGGAATGTAGGAAATAAATAAATGAATAAAATATTTGTACTCATTCATATACACAAAATTGCAAGGGTCAGGCTCCCTGCTACGCGCATTCTTATAGTTCAGGGTCCATGTTTTCTGCCCACACACATGTTTGTGAGACTCATGACATCGAACATGACAGATAATCAAGAGATTTATTTGAGGTACTTAGTAGTGAGAAACAGGATTTCCTCAAATCACACCTTTATAGTCTGCTTCATTTTCAAAACCATCATATTAAATCATATAACAAAAAATTCTTACCAAAAGATCTTCCATGAAATTTGTTATTTTACATTACATCCTCACTAAATCTTACATAAAAAAAATAAAAAAACAAAGCCATACAGGAAGCCCCATCCTGTCTAAATGGGGGATGCTTAGACAGAATTAATTCATGTGCAAACGTGTACCAGACTTTATAGAGATAATCAAATGTCTGCTTTAATGAAACTACATCTTCAGAGTAAAGGTCTCTTCCACTGGCAAAGGTCCAGCTCTATTGGTCAGTTTAAATGAAACACACACACAAAGAAAGCACAAAGCCACACAAGCGCTCGGTCTCCCCCAGCCACAGGAAGAGCCCCGTTTGGAATCGGCCAAGTTAAAGCCTCCCTGTCATCAAGCTCTGTGCGTCTGAGAAGAGAGGGACAGAACAGATGACCTCATGCTTCAATTGCACATTACTCATGTCTCTAGAAACCACTGATACCAAAGAAAGGGAAACGAAGGAGGAGTGGACCTTCACTGTTGGCAGGTAATACCAATAATGGATCTCCTGCACCACATACAAGCCAAGCTGTTGATGGGATTGACAGGCCTCGGATCAATGACTGTGCAAGCCTGTTGTAAGAACATCTATGGCTCCTTCCATTACAAAGATAAGCTGATATGAATCAGTGCACAGTCAGCAAATATGCCTGGCCTTGTAAACAAAAAATATCTAAAAATTTAGCTCAAATTAAAAGTGTCGTTCACGGTATGTTCATATAATGCAATGTTAACAAATGTGATCTAATTTTAAAGTCTAAATCAGGATAACTTTGAACAATATATTTTTATATTGTTTGAGTTTTGTTCATGTAATCTTCAGGCGAATGTTGTGTTATATTGATGTCAAATCTATATTTAGCTGTCTTAAATGTCACATATCTCAGCCAACATCACCACTTATTTGCATACTCTCTTCAACAGGCTGAGCAGGTTGATGTTTTTCCAAAATACTTGTCTTGGAAAACAAGTTTACAATAGGTCGAGCCAGCAAATGAACCCTAACATCGAACTGAATCGGTTAACATACCGAGGCATTGAATTGTGCCTAACGAAGTCTATAGAGATATAACTGTTCTCAAAAATAAACTATAAAAGCACCCAAAGCACAGCCTATTTCACAGAATTTAGAAGGGAAACTCTAAAAATAATTCAGTGCTTATGAGATATAGGACAAATATAATTGTTTGAGCTGTTATATAAACAAAAACTTTTACTAAACCATTTCAGTGTTATTTTAGTACTATTATAGTATTTAATAATATTTTGAGTTAGCTTTTATTTTAATATTTTCATTACCATTTTAGTAATTTCTATTGACTTTTTTTTACTTATTAAAAATATTTTAATCTAGTATTTTTATTTTATTTTAGCTGTAATTTAATTCTCACATTTTACTCTATGAGCATTGGGATAAACATTCCACCACCAAAGTCTACAACTGAAACTAAACTAAAATCTTTTATTTTTCTTTGGTAATTCTTCACTATACAGTTTCAGCCCAGAGCTAAACTCAAATTTCTATGAAAATCTGGAGTTTTCAGCAGAGTTCCATACAATTTTGACTGATTTCATATGAATGTCATTGTACCATTTCAGACATGAGAACTTTATAAGAAAAGCTCGGCAATGAGGAAGTTTATATGAATCATGAGATTCTGCGTAAAACAAGTTATCAAGTAATGACAATGTATCTTGCGTGTGAATATATTGGCTGTTGTTGTGAAACTCTGCAGGGCCCACGTGTGGCATCATGTGCTTCTTGAAACCCAGAAAAAGCTGATCCAGCTCATTATCTCACCTAGCAGTGAATCGAATAAGCCAAGTGAAGTGTAGCAATGCACAGATCAAGCAAATGACTGCTTCAGTGATCTTAGGCCACCAAACCCTCTACAGTTCTCCATATCTCCATAACCAGGCTATTATAAACAGATACAGTGACATTACATGTTGATAGCAAAGTCAGAGGTGGGTAGAAGCAAAAGTACTTATAGAAAAAAATTACTCAAGTAAACTAAAAGTAATAGTCTGAGTAATTACTTGAGTAAGAGTAAAAAAGTATTGGATAAAAAAAAAAAAACTACTCAAGTAGTTAGTTACAAGTTACTTTGGATCATGTAGTAAAGTCAAGTCAAGTCACTTTTATTGTCACATCACCACAGCACATGTGCTTTGGTGAGTGAAATTCTTGGGAGCTAGCTCCAGAAACAGTTAACATATAACCAACAGACATCAATGGGTGAAAGTGTGCAATATGCACATTTATATGGTCAGTACACACAGTGTACCATTAGACAAACTTACAGTTAACACTACACATAATACACAAAGTACATACAAACAGTTAGCTATAGATATACTGTATATCTATAGTCAATTTTTATTTAGATATATATATATATATATATATATATATATATATATATATATATATATATATATATATATAAAAGTTATGTAATATATAAGCATATAGCATATAATATGTTCTTTTTAGCTTTAATGGGGAGACTTTTTTGGCAATCAGGTTCTCAAAAATTATGTAAAAATGCGGATTTAGATTTATTGGCCAACAAATCGGTTATCGGCTTTCATATTTAAGGAATTATCGGTTATTGGTATCGGTCAAAATCAGTGCATCCCTACTTTTTTTTCATCAAATAATCAAATAAAAAATATTAAGCAGTAAAACTGTTTCCATCTCTGGTAATAAGTCAATATATTAGAATGATTTCCGAAGGATCATGACTCTGAAAACTGGAGGAACAGCTGATGAAAATTTGCATCAATAAATTAAATTATAGCCTTATTAAATACATTGTCTTTAATAAGTTACACACACAACAAACTGGTAATGTCATATTGGTATTGTGTGCTGTAATCGAATGTAGCCTATCTAACTGATGAACTGTAGATAGTGCACGCGGTGTTCATCTAATGAAGATCTTCATCAGATTTGTTTTCAATTGACTATATATCCAGAGCCATGTCTTCAATGCTCTTGATATTCTTATAGTTTCTGTTACAAATTTGAGTCAGAACTGCTTCAGACGGCTTAGTGTGTGCGGCAGGGAACTGAATGAATCATTAAAATCAAATCATTCACGATTCGCGAAATAATTCACTTGTTTGCCAAATGGTTTGATCAAAGTCTTTGAACATAATTGACTCAAAAGAATGAATAATTCGCAAAGTGGCATCGCTCATTGCTTAGCGAAAAGTAGAAGGCTTTTGGAATAAACTGAAGCATTTATAAATTGTATTGCATTAAGATAACAAGAGGAGGGTCACCAATAGTAACGAAGTAAATGTACAGTATTTTCACAAAAAATTTACTTGAGTAAAAGTACCTGTCTTTAAATATACTCCGAAAGTATTAGTCACCCAAAACATGTACTCAAGTAAATGTAACGAAGTAAATGTAACTCGTTACTACCCACCTCTGTGCAAAGTACTTATGGATATCCAAAACAGTTAGTCGGTATTCAATGTTGCTGTCACTTTGGAATGAAGAATTTCATAAGTGAAATTCTTTAGATATTTTTCAAATACCTTTCTTTTTCTTTAGCCAGAAGCAACAGTTTGAAGTTAAAAATGCCTTTATGTCTTTGTTTCTTATAAAGATGCAGATTTTCACATCACAATTTGAACCAGCGTTACTGTGAACATCATCAAGTGTGATACAAAACAGTAAGAAACTGTTTATTCATTCTAGAAAGTACTTAAAACAAGCCCAAAGCTGATGTATAGCAAAGGCTAAAGATAACTAGATCACAAACAGCTTGTGTTATGGTCTCTCAGGTTAAACAACTGTTCTGGTTGTAGACAGTTTTGTGTGAGTCTCTGTGTGTGTGTGTGAACAAAGGTTCAAGATGAGGCAGATCAAAATATGGACAGTTTTAGCCTTCTTTCCTCTGGTGAGTGGGATAAAACACAGACAGGTGGTGAGGCGCACACACAGGCATCACTCCCCATCACAACCAAGACTGAGCCCAGCTGTAAGTCTGGCTATTAGCCAGACCTCCCCAGTGACCCAAGCCTGGTCGCTCCTCTGCCTCAGACAGATGGTGACCAGGTTGTCCTAATCCTGCGCGTCTGGGCCCAGCAGTCAGCACACTTTCAGATGGCAGAGGATCATGCACTGTAGGGAATACCTGCTACTATGATGTGCTTAGGCAACCTTCCTGCTCATCTCTTCTGTGCCACTATCATCACCCAATGCAATTGCAAAAATAAGGATAAATAAAATAAATAAAAGGATAAACAGGTTTTCAAAACACTCCCTTGAGTAAAAAAACATTTAAAATACATAAGAAATATTTAGCATAAGAACATTCTTACATAAACATTAAAAAAAACTTTTGACAGGTACCTGTATATAATGTCAGTTTTGCTTTATCTATTTATATATTCAGATGGAGCTGGTGCATGTAAATATAAAACCTACAAACATTCTGCTTTCATTGTAAGGAAATGAGAGGGTTAAAAATTGAAGATGTAAAATATATCTTCATGTTTGCTGTGTTAAACTTTTATTTCAAATATTGACTTATTTAATTCTCAACCTGTGAAAATTAGTTTTGGTCAGAGTTTTGGTCATCCTGGATCACAGATGGCAACATTACTTCCTTCAAGTGACCATCAGCTTTATGCAGTATATATCACTAACCATGTACTTGTAGAAGAAAGATGTTAGTAAAGGGATTCCACTGCTTTCGTACAGACCAGCCTTGCAAAAATCATCCTTCCGCAGTGACCTTCAAGTGAGTTAAACTGATGTTGAGATACGTGTGTGTGTGTGTGTGTGTGTGTTTTGCATATTCATCAGTCTAATTCAGCACTCATCTATACACTTTTACAAGTAGCCAAACTGCTTGTACAACACAACTACGATTTTCAATTATTGTCATTCTTCAAGTACATGACTGCAGAGTCAGAATAAAAATGATACTTGTATTTTATTTTATCCTAAAATGATCTCCGGCATGAGTGGCTTCTACTTGTTTGGTATTCCCACGGGTGTCTTTAGATTGCGGCTCTGCTCTCGGAGCATGTGTGTGTTAGCGTGAGATGTCATTAGGGATTGTGTGTGTGTGGAGCCGGAGAGCCTCACGAGTGCTGAATACTGCAATGCAGCAGAGAGAACGACCACACACACCACAGCAATGCTAAATCAACCTCTACTGCTACAACCTTCCTTTATTTTTTTACTCTGCCCATGTCACCCTTTCCTCCCTTCCTCATATCCATCATCCGTCCGTTCTGCTCTACTGACCCACTTTACCGCAGCACACACATTTTCATGCATCTTTGATTAACACAGAGGGACATTTATTCATTAAGCTCATATCTATTCTACAGTGACCGCCACATTACACCAGAACTCATTCATCATTCAAATGCTCAAATACAGTTCACAGATGTTCTTGCGTGCAGAAATGGATAAATTAGCTAAGGGTGCCTTAATATTATAAATGACTATGTAGATTTACAATTAATTGATCCGTTTACTTCAGTACATGTGTTCCATACATATATATTTTAATGCATGCAAGTCATCCGTTTTGTTTTTTCATGAGCCTGCAAATTCACAGCATTGAGAACTATACCGAGAAAATTTTAACGCATGCTTTAACAACCATAACTTCCTCTGTATCTACAAAAAAAATAAAAATTCTAAGAGATCAAAAAGGCATGTGTAACTCAGCTTTTGCTGTTTGCTTCTGGTTCTACTGGTTTTTCCTGGCTTTGCAGAAGACGCTGTCCTAAACCACACAAAGTACACCCCTCTTATAGCACTGACACTGTACTGCACAACAAAGCCTAATATGAAGGGTTACAGTACTTCTCCTTAAGACAAATATTAAAAACAAAACATTGTGAGAATCATGGCAGGGTGTTGAAAAAGGGCATGAAATGGCTCGCTCAACAGCAAGGTCATTTTAAATCAGCATAATATAAAAAAGGACACCTTTTACTTTCTTAGAACACTTTTCTGGTGTCATCAAGAGAGAAACTCAGGTAATATGTAATATATAAAGTTTATAATCAAGATTTTTTTTTATGTTATTGAAAGCACGTATTAAGATATTTTAATGTTTTTGAAAAGAAAGTTTCTTAATCTCACCAAGTCTGCATTTACTTTATCAAAACTGCAGTAAAAACAGCAATAGTGTGAAATATTATTACAATTATAACCATTTTAATGTAATTTATTCCTGTGATGAAAAAATGCAATATTAATTAATTATAAAATTAAAAAACTTAAATATATTTGTTAGTCATTTTTCCCTATCAATTTTGCACTCCTTATTATCTCTCTCTCTATATATATATGTGTATGTGTGTGTGTGTGTGTGTGTGTGTGTGTGTGTGTGTGTATTTATGTATGTATTCTGTGTTAATTTTCAGAACAGGAATACAAAACGTCAGGAAACGACAGAATTGTATGTTCTGATGTTAAGGTTAAAAACCAAACAGCAAAATGCATTACTGGCTGATGGTCCATTCACGCCAAACAAGTATAAAATAATAAAATACTAAAACAAAAACTCAAATGAAAAACAAATTCACTGTGATATGGTGGCATTTATTAACAAACAAGCTTAGTGGCACCAAATATGTGTAGCTACAGCGGTTTTGCAGGTGTGACCCAAATCTTAAATCATACTGGCCCGCAAGTTTCTCTCATCTAATGAAAAATAAAATGACCAGTGTGAATATTCCCTACAAAAGCTGTAGCACATACTGAGATCATGCAGATAGAACCAGACTGCACTTAAACAAATCTACAGTTCATGAAAATAGGACAACTTCCTGCAAATAGCCTCATCTTTAATTAATACAGTCCAGAAGGAGTTTACAGCTCTTTTAGACTTGAATTAACATTCATATTTCATTTGAATAATAATAATCCAAGATTTGATTTAATCTCGGAAGCTTTGAATGCACTTTGACCTCACATTAGTCTTAAAGTTAGATGATCTAATAAATCGAATAAACAGTTAAACTTGCAGGACAACACAATGCTGGGGAACATCTGCTTTGTGGAGGAATATACAGTTACTACAACAATGCAGACTTGGTTCCTTTACATTAACAGTGCATGCATAAACATATACTACAGTAAACTACCTCAGGTGACCTCACATTTGTTTACAGCATCGGCACAGTATTCAAACAAGAAAATGCATTTCACAGCCCTCGTAAAGGACTGGCTCGATATCTCTTAGACGTGTGGGGTCTGTTAGTGGATCTGTGACAGCTGCTTAAGCCTGCGCTAATTTTCCTACCTATAGCAAGCCAAGACATCAGCACCAAATGCTCGCTTGGCTCAATCAAACTGCTGACTTAGCATCGAGTGAGGTTTGTTATAGAAGCTTTGTGAGCCTTAAAAATAAAAAGAACACTTCTACTGTACCTTCCTATACTGCATTCAACAGATTTGTTCAATACATAATACCGTTCTAGCCAGGTCATGTTTAACTTTTTATAAGTTATGTTTATTAAGCATGCATTTTCAGTGTTTCATCAGCTGGGCAATCAACTATCCTAACAGTCTCGTTTTCTATTATAATATATTTTATAATGTAATTTATTCCTGTGATACAAACTGAATTATCAGCATCATTACTCTGGTCTCCAGTGTCACCTGATCTCATAGAAATCGCTAAAGAAATATTTCTTATTAATATCAATGCTGAAAAGAGTTGCGCTGCTTAATATTTTTGTGCAAACCAAGATGCATTTTTCCAGGATTCTTTAAAGAATAGAAAGAATGTATTTACTGTCATTAGTGATCAAGTTAAAGCATCTGAATAAAAGTGTTAATAACTTTACTGACCCCAATCCTTAGAACAGTAATGTACACATACTGTACACAGTACTTTTATGACTTTATTTTCAATTGTATACCTGAACAGCACTACTGGAGTCCCACTGACTATAGCTTTTGAACTGTAATCTATTTCAAATAAAATAAATGCCACTCATGATGACGCATGATGCTCCAAAGTAATTAAAAAAATACTGTGGTATTGCTATTGTGCAAGTCCGGAAACATTTTGTTTCAAAAACTTTGTGATTGTAATAATGTGTTATACTATAAATCACAAGACCAGGTGCACTTTTCCAGAGATTAAATAGCCAAAGCAATTTTTATTCTTGGCCACTGCTCTAATTCAATACATTTGGGGGGAAAAAATATCAAAATCAAGCTGCATTCATGCTTTGGAGAGAGAACGAAGATCTACAGGATGTTTTAAGAGCCAAATTGTCTTTGTAAAACGCTAGACTAAATCCTGCATTTCCTGTTTGTACCACACCTAACGTCACTAAGATCACTCAACTGTTATCAGATTCTTAACTCTCCTCTTTTTTCACTCTGTGGTTTCTTTTGCCAGTAAGAACTTCCTTCTGCGAGTCACCAAGCTCTGTTTTTAGCAATGTGCTACAAAACTACCTCCAAAATGAGATCTGACTCACCATCATAGATCATCATTCAACTGATTACATTCACCTGGTTATTCAGGCAAGTGTCACAAAATTATTAAAAAAAAAAAAACTTTTCTTATTGTGAGAAATTGAGTTACTTACCCGGCTGGGTAAGCAACCAATCCTGAATGTGGGTCACACGCCAAAGCACGATTCGCGACGGAAGTGATTCCCAGGACTTTTTCCAACGTCACCTGAGGAATTACATTAAAATAAAAGTTTTGATGGGCACTTCACATTATTTGAATGTTGTCTGAACACTGAATTATTCTTGAATATGAACAACACAAAAATGTAATATATGAATGTAAAATAAATGTAAATATTTTTAAATAAAGAAAATATATAAATTAAAATATTAATGTTTTACTATATATATTAAATATACATAAAAAAAAATAAATAAAAAAATATATATATATATATATATATATATATATATATATATATAATATATAAAATATTTTAAAATATATAAAATATAAATTGAATATATAAATTAAAATACAAAATATTTTAAAATATCTAAAACATTAATTAAATATTCAACATTTTCCATGAGACTTTAAATAGTGCTGAACTGTTCAAACTGAAGGAAACATGTTCTTCAAGCACAAAAACAAGATTAAATATTTAATGCTTAAATCTGCAAACAGTAAACTGGCTGGGTAATGTGTGAATAACATTCCCATTATAGTGTAAATTTACACTACAACTGCATAAGCACTGACTAATACTAATTTATAAAAATGTGGTAAATCATTACTCAAAAGTTGTTACTACCATAATTACAGATTATGTATAATGCATAATATGTATAAGATGAACACACAATGTCATACTATCATTCCAGCAAAAAACAATGAGGAATGCACATGCACTGTGAAAACCACATAAAACCAGTTTATTGAACATCTACACCTGTCTTCAGCATCTGAGACCTTTATTCTATGCATTAAAACCTCTGCCTAGACCATCTCTTCAAAGAAAGCATGGCCATATCCAAGCTCAGAACACTCTCATATCAGTCATGGCCACATTAAGTACAGGTCAAGAGAGAACTGAAAGGAACAACACCCGGTTTATAAAAGTGGTCTTCTGCCATCATTTCATTAATAAGGACGCAAGCTGTCTTTCCGTTTACTACTGTTTTATCCCCAAAAAATACAGGTTTCAACAAATCAAAAAGCTGAAGTCAGCGTTTGGACATCAAATTATATGCATGTACATCCATTATCCTACTGTAAGCTGGATGTAGCCTCAGTACTACCACAATTTGTGCTGAACATGCTGATGCTAAAAACACTATAATTGTGGTTGTTGCTTTGATTTATCATCTTTCCAAAGTTGTTTTGACAGACCTCCATATATCCACTGTGTCTCAGAGTGCTGTAACAACGGAAAAAGAGCTCATTTTCAATTGCATGCTGTTTTTAAACCATTTCTCATCCAGCATCTCTAATGGGAATTTCTGAACCCACGGCTGTGTCATGCACTTTTCCAGAAACTTTCTTGCAATCATTGTATGTCGGATCACCGGAGAACAGCAAAGTCCTTGAGCCAGGAGTCAATGAACTGCACAGCACCTTTCATTTTCATACAGTGTGTAAACCTTGGAAAATAGAGCCCTGTCTAAGAGATCAACTGATGTATAGTCTTACAAAAAGCTCAGATTCCTTTGTCTGGGTTATGTACACCAGCGATTCCTAAAGTGCTTTAGGCAAAAAGAGAGACAGATCTCCTCTTTTGTACGAAACAAAGACACCTTGACAGAGTCTTTTGCATAGCGCTTAAATGGTATGTAAAAATTATTGTCTCTACAGCAATCATCATCACGGTTTGATATTGAATTTTTATTATTATTATGACATGCATGTTAAATGCATGAAATGTAATTGCATAGGGTGACTTCTCTGAAGCATTGTGCATTGCAACCAGGAACCATAAATGTTTAAAATTACTTATTATATTCTTGTCCCACAGTACAGCTTGTGTCCCTCCTTCATTAGCCCCTTTCACACAGTCTTTACTGGTAAATAACAGGTAAATTACTGTTAAGAGATCATGTGTGAATGATGCTTTTATAATATATTTATCAGCTGTTTAAACTCTCATTTTGATGGCACCCATTCACTGCAGAGGATCCATTGGTGAGCTTCAAACCTTTTAAGGAAACAAGGTCATCTATTGAATGGCCATAGCAAATGTAACATTTTGGGTGAACTATTCTTTTAAAAATATAATATAATACAATTGAATAAGTTTAATTTGAGATGGGGCATAAAATGAGCAATAATATCAGTGATGCCTTATCCAGCACCATAAACACTATAATACAGACTAAAGAGACATTCCATATAGATATGGATTTGGTTACAGAAAATGTGCTTGTGAGAACAACGGTGTACAATTTATGAACAACAAATCATATGCAGCTGAGGTCTCAGAGTTATTCAAGGCATTCGTTTCAGTTGCACAACAGCCTCAACAATCATAAAACCACAAGGCTCCTGTGTATGAGACGGAAGTACAGTCATCCAAGCCAGGGTCTGCAGCAGTAAACAGGCAATCTGAATGGAATGCAACAGTCAGTAGCCTAATTAATACTCTGATACAATAATCATAATGCATATTTGAGCATTATATTTTCACAATATGCACTTTACCACTGCTTGAATTTTTAAAAATATATTATATACTGAATAAAGGGTGCCCTCATCCCCAAACTGAAAATGCACTCAATATTATGTTATCTTATATTGAGGGTTTCTGTATATTGCAGCGCATTTTTAACAAATTTATTTTCACTGCACCATTACGAGTGTTTAATTAATTGAGGGCCATTCATATTATTATTATTATTATCGTGCATTATAATCTCCCAGCATGACATTTATCAGGGCTTGAAATTATTTGTGACATGTGGCAAATAGGTCAGTAATTTTTAGTCTTCTTGCTGTTGCACTGTACTGAAAGAACCACATCATGCCTTTGTGAAGTTTACACAACAAAACCCTGGAAACATTTTGACATATAAGTGCCAATTAATTGTCACCTTGCATTAAACTGCCGAAAATCCCAGCTATCGGATACACTGTCAGCTGCAGATAACAGATTACATACGTAACGTGCTTCATGTAATTTAATGTAAGTAGTGCACTGTACCTTATCCCTGAGATTCTCTTTGTTGTTTCCAGCTTTACTTCTTCTCAATTTAATGAAAGGCGAAGGAATCTGATTTTTAATCCGACTTTTGATAGTTGTGTTTTCCCCTGTCATCTTGATTTGGTGCGCTGTTGATTCAATATTTCCAACAAACAAATGGCGGGACGCTACAATCACAGTCGTTAATCAATTAGACAAACAATACGCGTTTAAAATAAGCCATGATCCGTTCACTGCGTGTTTATTTCCTATACTAAACCAATCCACCACTATCGGAGCTTTAAATCCTGTGCTGTAGTCCTGTCGGTGAGAGACGTGCTCCTCACTGACGTCCATTTGTTAAAATGGACCATGTTTCGTGTATAATCAGCAGTTTGACGGCGAGCCGGTGTGAAAGCTCCGCGAACAACCTCCAGTCGTGATACCTTCACCGGTGTGGTGTGTATTTACAAACCCTACTACTGTAAAGGCAAGGCTCATGAATATTAATTATGCAAGGCGACGTTTTTTCAGTCGGTTGTTCTGATTGGCTGAAAGGCTAAAATCGGGAGGCGGACGCTTGGCAGCTGGCCAATTAACGATTTATGTTATGGGGGACCTCTTGGCTCCTGAATATAAATAAGATAACGCGACTTGATATCTCAGGAGTACAAAATGTTGCGTGCTTCTCTTAATTAATATAAAAATTTGCCTTAGCCACTTAACCATTATACTTTAAATACACATATGTATACAATTAGTTTACTTTAGGCAAAGTGTTTATTTTGATGTTTGCAAATAATTGAATAGTAGAAAACTGTCGCATTATCGTATTCATTTCCCACAACTGTATAATTCAGTTTAAGCTTGGAAACTCGTTTTTTTTTTAACGTTTTCCGCTCTGGTTTTAGCTCAGGTCAAAGCACAAATACCGGTATAGCATCTTGGACCAGTAACATACCATCTACAGGATAAATGTTGTTTGCATTTTACAGCAATGGTTCCAATGTAAACATTGCATGGTTGCAATTCTCCAGTCTTTGCCAGATGCCATTCTGTAATACCCATGTAGCTTTTTTCATGCACATGCCAAATGTTGGGATATATGAATGAATGATGCAGAGATTAGAAATAAGGATATTTATGGCTGGCAAATGGAGATTTATGACGAAGAACAAATCCAGCCTGCTGTGCCATTCAGACTGAAAACAGTTGTAACTAAATGATAAAGCAACATTTATCATTCCCTTAAAGGGTTACTTCACCCAAAATGAACATTTTGTCAATATTCACCCCAATGTCGTTCCAAACCCGTAAAAGCTTTGTTCATCTTCGGAAAACAATTTAAGATATTTTGGATGAAAATCGGTAGGCTTGAAACTGTCCCATAGACTGCTAAATAAATAACAGTGACAAGGTCCAGGAAAGTATGAAAAGTATCGTGAGAATAGTCCATCTGCCATCAGTGATTCAATCATAAATTTATGAAGCGACAAGAATACTTTTTGTACATGAAGAAAACTAAAATAACGACTTTATTCAACAATTCCTCTCCTCTGTGTCTCTCCAAATTAACATAGTGCTATTTTGGCAAATCTGAGCTGTACGCAGATGGCTTACCCTCCACACTGCCCTGATGCATTGTTTGCTTTCAAACCAAAGTGTAAATACACGTAAATAAAATTTGTTTTGGCATACACTCTTCTGTCAAGAACATGAAAACATTAAATGCATCAACTTACAATTGAGCACCTAGACATTTATGGGTGGTCTTTAAAAACATCACTTTTTTAATGTTCTTATTTTGAGTTTTTTTTCCATTCTGCCTTTGGAACCACCATTAAGTTGGATGACACTGGCAGGTTTCTCTGAAGACCCTCCCAAATCTTGTTTCTTACCTACCTGCAAGAACTTTCTAGCCCAGTTTACTAATGCAACCAAAGGAAACAAATCACTGTGTCCCTGCTGCATGTGGAAAATTAAAGGATCAAGACATCGAGGCAGTACAGTATTCTGGAGGATTCAGAGAACAGGTTGACCACCCATGCAACCCAGCAAGCATTTAAGCAGTGATCCAAACTGAAGAAAATTATACAGGCAATGATGTGAAGCAGCTGCCCTGGCACCCAACACACCAGGAAGTTGGCAATGAAAACGGCAATCAGCCAGATGGTCTTGTCCAGACCTCGCATGTTTCCTGGTCCCCAATGCTGCCATGACTGCTTCTTCTGGCAAATGATATTCACATAGAAGGGAATGATGAGGAGCAGAGGAACAGAAACCTCAATGGAGTAGTAGGACAAGAGATTGTAGGTTACTTCAGTGGTACTGAACCCGGAAATCACCACCGCTCAACACACATAGACGCCATCATTCCTGATCCAATAGAAAATGTTAGGATAACCAGACCGGTGTGTAAAACTCTCTGACATAGTATAAAGATTCCAGGCCGCAAACTTTAAATATTTGACATACTTTTGAATATCCAGCATTTAGTTGATCCTGATAAGCGCTCTTAATCACAGTTGTTAACTCAACGGCTTTCTTCTTTCGTGAGGGGTTTTGGCGCCACAGCATTTTTGTTTCCAGACAGAATGTTAAAGAACGCGAAACACACGTCTCCCAGAAATCCTGTAGAATTAAACCAATCCGATGACGACTTTGACACTCCTGAAGTTTTTCCACTTTTGTGTCCCATATGCATCAGACATTTAGCCAATGGTCTGTGGGCGTGATGTCCAAGGCTGAGACTATGCTTGTATTAACTCCACCATGTTCATTAACATCTCATTTAATTTTTTGTATTATGTATTAAACAATGTGGTCAACAGCTAATTATTTAAGATAAAATTACATACTAATCAAAAATATCTACAAAAAATTCTACACATTTGATCTCAAAGGAGCACATTTTAGACTAAGGCAGAACATAAAGATGAAAGAGCTTCTTTTCAATCTTGTGGTTTTAATGAACCACAATGCCAAGAATCATAGACTTGAGTTCATCTTTATTAACTTGAAAAGACATCCATCTATTTTACAAAAGAGAGAGCACTGATTTATAACATATAAAAAAATAAGTATTTAAGTTTGCATACTAACAAAGGAATAGATATTACATATTTACAATATCCAAGAAGTTAAATTACAGACAAATATACAGACATTTAACAAGCTAACCTACTTACAAAAAAACCTGTTGCTTTAAATATACACAAGAAAATAAACAGTGACTGCATCTAATTGTATTTAGTTTTTTAACATTCCTGTGTAGCTTTTCTTTACCTATTTTGTCTAAATCTAAAGCAAAACAATTGCATAGTGATTACTACATTTGTAAGCTCAAACTGAGGGATCTCTTGAAGTTAACCACCTTATTGGAAGTGTGAAATTAGCGTTACAACCCTTTGAAATGCTTCATTATAATTTGTTGCTGTTGAGGTGGGGGAAATAAAAGAAGGTTTTCAAAACTAAAACGTTGAAGAGCAATAAACTGTCTGCATTCAAACTTCACCAATTACTTAAAAAAAATAAAAATAAAGTCAGTTAAAATAATAAAAAGACAATACTTAAACATCAGAGTAAACCTCAGCAGTGGATACACTATATCCTTCTTTTATCTGTAAGCTCCTAGTGCTATTGTTATAGGTTTACTATTTCCTAATAAAACAAACCTATGTCCCAATATGCATATAGAAGAACCTGTTGAAAGGCACTCTCTAAGAAGAAGAAAGACTGTTTTCTGAATTTAACATCTATTATTGCCTTAACATGCATTCATGAAAATGGGTTTAATCGACAGTGGTTTTAGTTTCAACTAGATGCAAAGACAATGACATTTGTGTAATCTCATTAGCAGATAAACTCAAGGGTGATATGGCTTTACTGTTGAAAGTCACTGGGCAAATTCATTTATACCTAAAAAGGTCGCCTGGAAAACTGCCCTAATGACCATACAAAATTCCCAACGCAAACAATGATGATCAGTTTCACCTCCATTATGCTAAGGGAGAAGTAATCCTATATTTAAAGACCAAGTAAACATTTTCTTTTGTTTTCTTAATGAACTCCAATGGGGAAAAAAACAACATGCTCCAATATGGAGCTTAGAATGAGTAAACAGCTTCTTTCACAGCTATAACCACAAAGAGTGGATACACAATTGCTAGCAAAACCAATCAGACATCTGTCTAGCTGGTCTAGAAGTTTGTGTGTTCAAAAAACAAAAAAAGGTTAAATCAACAAAAGTCTTTGGATTTACCAGAGGCACAGCAAGTGGTGCCCACAGCAGCAGGACATTGACAGCAAACAAACAATAAATACATAACATTAAAAACTATTCTGTACATAAACATTTTAAACATAAGCAGCAGCTATACCTGATTCATTGATTGGTAGATCACATTTGTGGTTTATGAACATCTTCCTCGTTTGAGTCTGGTTTGAGAACTGGGGAGCCAGTCACCTTATTCAAAACAGTGTCTTGAGACTTTAACCCTAGAGGAACCAGTTTAGGCATAGGCCGCCATGTCACACTGGTCCCTTCATTGGCAGACTGCCCTGATGCAGCTTCACATGCAGCTTTCATGTGCAACAGAGGTGGCAGTGTAGGGGCATCACCTTTATCATTGAACGTTGGGGCATGTGGACTCTGAACATTTGTTGATGGTGCAACCCCAGATTCAGATGAAACAGAAGGTGAATCTGATCCAAAAATGACTTTGACCAAGTCATCCACTTTGGGTGGGATGTCAATTTCATCTTTAGAGTCTGGAGACATTAGATCTTCATCCAGAGTTAGGAACAATGGACTGAGTGCACGGTCATCATCCCGTTCTTCATCTGCCTGCTTGTCCGAACATGACTGTACCTCGCCAGGCACGACAATTCTCTGATCTTCATCTTCGTTACTCAGCTGCTGGCTAAGGAGAACAAGTTCATCTAACAAAGACATGAGACTTTCATCCTCAGGATCGTTGCAGTCATCCGGACATTTCTTGTCCAGTCCTTCTTGGTTGGATGAAGTAACAGATGCACTGTTCTCATCTCCTCCTACAGGTTGTTTGGGGACATCCTTGGATTGAGGCTCATCTACAACTGCCCTTTCCTCCAATTCAGGAATTGTAACATCTGAAGGGTTCTGCTGATTCTCCACAGGTGAAGGGACAAATGTTTGCTGTGCCTGGACAACAGATGTATCTTCCACAACTTTCTGTGGTATTACCAGATTCTCCGCCGGTGGAACCAGAGAAATAACATTGGTGATATTTGGAACGTTGGCGTAATCCACTGAAAATGAGGCAATGTAAAATAAAGAAACGTTACCCATATGAATATCACTGAAGTATGGAAGCCGTTTCCGCCACTGAATAAACAATTAAAAAGGTAATTGCAACTTTAAATCTCCCAACTCTATCTTTCTGTGAGATATAAACTTGCACTTTGGAATGTTTTTTTTCTCAGAATTGCATAATATAGACTTGGAAATGTGTCATATAAGATTACAGTTCAGAGAATTAAAGCCAGAACTGTAAGAGAGAAATTCAATTGTGAGAAAAAAAGTCCAAATTGCGAGTTTATATCTAGCAATTCTAAGAAAGTTGACCTTTTTACCTTACAATTGAGCTTATAACCTTTCTAACCTTTTCTCGCGATGACTTTTTTTCTCACAACTGTGATATTTAAACTTACACAGCAAGTGATAAATTCCAATTCTGAAGGAATTTTCTCAAATGTGTTATAAAGTCAAAATTTCAAGACATAAACTTGCAATTCTGAGAAAAAAAAATTCAATTGCGAATTTATCTCACAATTCTCACTTTATTTCACTTTATATCAGGCAGTTCTAACTTTGTAACTCACAAATGGAAGTTTTTATAACACAATTCTGACTGTGTAAGTCGCACTTAATAGTTTAAATCATGTAATTCTGAGAAAGAAAAGTCAGAATTGTGAGATAAAAATTCACAATTACCTTTTTTATTCAGTTGTGGAATACTGGCTTCCACAGTGAAAAATGTAGTCAGCTTAATCAATAACTTGATTGAATAAATATATGCATATATCAGCCAAGCTAGCTCACCTTGCGTGTTAATATTAACAGGACTGTTTGTAATTTTAATAAACTGAGACTGCAACAATGGAAGGGGACTTTTCACTCCAACCGGGTGAGATATTGCAGGAATTATGGACACAGATGCAACACCTAGTAGAAAAAGAAAAGACGCAAACCAACACAAAATGCTTGTAATAATATCACTTATTATATTCATGACATTTTTAAAAGCATATTGACCGTTTCAGAGGCAAACCTGGTGTGGATGATTGCTGTGTCCCTACAGAGGTGATGCCAATTGGTTGAAGTTGGTTGTTTATGGTTATGATTTGATTGCATGGAACCATGGAATTCATCAGAGGGAATACTTGAGGTATACACACTAAACAAAACACAAGAGACATAGAAAAGTGTGAACATCAAAAAACCAGTTCCAACCAAGTCAAGTCAACATGGCACATGTAGGTAAAAGTTTTCTTCTCGGACTAACCATTAGTTATAAGAGGTTCTTTGACTGGAGATCCTTGTATCACCTGGGATGTGGCACGGGAGAGAATGTTTGGCCTCGTTCTCTCACGTGGTATTGGGGAATGTTTCACAGGACTAGGGACAGAGACAGGTTTCTTTTGTGGACTGGAGTTGAGGGATGGCTGAGAAGGTTCAGATGTACTACCTCTCTCTTTATCCTGAGTTTTAAGAGAGTTTTTGCTACCATCGACGTTTGCAGGGGAGGCTGGTGCGGATTTGGAAACACTTTCAGTTCGTTCCAGGCTTTTTTGTTTTTTAATACTCAAGTCTATTGGTTTGGAAGGAGAATAGGTAGGTTTGGGAACATCTTTCAATTTGTTCTGGTATGCTAAACCTTTCGGTTTACTTCCAAGATCAGCTAGTTTACGTTTTGGTTTAAATTTGGGCATTGCCTGGTTCAGCTGGGACTTCATCTCTTTTGCATTAGACTGGGATTCCAGAGATTTTTGTTTAGTAATAATTTCACTAAGCTTCTGGCTGATGGCCTCTGTGCTCTTGTCTGTGGACAAAAACAGATACAATGTTTGTTAGCAAAACACAGATGTTAATGCATTAACATTACCATTTACGAAGTTGACGATTTGTAATAACTTGTGTGCACAAATAAATGATTCCACAGTCTGAAGGACTGCCTTACCACACAATAGTGAAAGTGTCTGTAGGTAATGCTGTCTCTTAAATAGCAGCTTCGCTATTCTTTCTATTAAGTGGTCCTCCTGGTTAACCAGAGACTCAATCTCTTTTTGAGCCTTGAAAAAAAAAAAAAGCCATGAATCATAAGCAATATTTTGAATTTGACATGACATACAAGCATGAATTGAAGCAAAACCAACAAACCATTGTAAGGATTCTCATCTTGGAGGTCTTAAGATTTTTTGAAGGCTTTCCGAGTGTTTCCTGAAGTTTAAGAAAGCACTCTTTAATTGTGTGGCGCCTCTTTCTCTCCAGCCTCACTCTCTGTACAGACATTTTATAATACAATGCATTCAATATATTACAAGTGTATGTTAAAGAACACACAGAAAGGGTTGGATAATCATTTAAAAAATGTATGTGTGAAAGAGAGAGGATAAAACTTACCTTGACCCTCACCTCCAACATTTCATCATTAATGTGCTTCCGGTCCCTACAAAACGTTTAAAAATAATTGGTTTACTTTTATAAGCAAAGCATCTACGGTATTTTCCAAATGGACTCGTAGTGTATAAATGAATCAGGTTAAATACCAAAATAAAAGATAAAAAAATTTGTAAACTACACGTCCACATAATCAGACATTCATCAGGTGTGCAATACCTCTGATGCTGATTCCGCCTCAATGCAGATGCCTGAAGTTTGGTAATACTGTTTTCATCAGCAGACTCTTCAATAGTCTCAATATCAACCACCACCTCTGCAAAATCTTTCATCTCAGAGCCCAAACCATCTGTATCCAACATCCTCTCCTCTTTATCAGAATCCTGGATCAAAAAAATAAAACTAGCCTGAACAACCAATATATCAAGATTGTTGAGCTATATTAAACTATTCAGAAAAGGTGAAAAGAGTCAATTTTACAAAGCTCTTACACTCATTATACATGCATCTTCTCTGTCATCATCACTGTACAAGTCAGAGTCATCAGTTAATTCTGTTGCATCCGAACCAATCTCTTCCTCTTCAGAAACTGGAGCAATGTTAAAATGTGTTTCTTTCACTTTGGGATTAGCTCTGTTACCAGCTTCAGCCAAACTCGAACCATCTCCAGAAAACTGACTTGGTTTTGGAGAGGAGGCAGCAGAAGATGGATGCTCTGATACATTTTCTGCTATTAGTTCAGAACTGTCACAGCTTTTTTGTTTAGAAGGATCCATTTCAGATTGGTTAGGGACATGACTGACTGCCCCCTCTGTTGAAACTGAGCTAACAGAAACGGCAGTCTTAGACTTAGTGGAGTCTTGGTTCAGTAGCGTTGAACTTCCATGCTTAAGCAATGTAAAGCCACTCTGAGGGAGGATAGGGGAGGAAGTTGGAAAGATAATTCCTGTGTTTTGAACAGGATTTGTTGGGAGAATCCTTAATGTGCAAGTGCCAGACTGTCCCAGAAAACCTGGGACAACTTTAAGGGTAGAAGGAAGGCTGCTCACTGTGACCGTCTTGGATGCAGTAAGTGTGTCTGGCTTGCCACTCATAGATGAAGATGTAGAGACTGGTATAGTGACAGCAGGCTTTGTCTGCATTTGTGGTGTTGGGCTGGAAGATGTGACTATGGTAGCACTGCCACCCTGAGGCGTTTTTGGATTGACAGAAGTAGCTGCGGGCAAACGAATAAAGGTTGCTGTGGAGGGGAAAATACATAATTATTAATAATATAACAACATAACAACAAAAACATAATGCCTTTAGAGCAGGGATAGGGAACTCTGGTCCTGGAGGGCCACTATCCTGCAGAGTTTAGCTTCAGCCCTCATAAAAACTCACCTGCCTGTATATATCTAGATATCCCGAAAACACTGATTGCCTTGTTCAGGTGTGTTTAATTAGGGTTGGAGCTAAACTCTGCAGGACAGTGGTCCTCTAGGACCGGAGTTGTCTATCCCTTCTTTAGGGGATAAGCACACATTTGTTATGCTAGTTTATTAACTTCTCACTAGATCTGAGTGAAATAATCTTTAGAATATGCTGTGCAAAAATGACAACATAAATTTTTATATTAAACAGTGTTTGCCAGCAAAAACACTAACAAATTAAACAAATAAAAGTGAATTTAAATACTATTTAATACTTGAATACTATGTATGTGAAGTTTCAAGACTGTACCTGTTATTAGTTTACATTTTTAACAAAATGGCTATACAACTAACTATATATATAGTTAATATATATATATATATATATATATATATATATATACACACACAATATACAACTGTAACTACATATAAGGCTTTTAGGCATTCCTGTAACTAAAAAAAAAAAAAAAAAAAACTATGGGAATGCCATAAGGAGCATGATTTCACCAAGGACAACATGTTCCTAGCTCAAAGTCCTTGTTGATCCGGGAACAACATTCCAATCAGCCAATCAGAATTAAGATATAACTTTTCAGGAAGTTTTCATCTGTATTAAGCTTACAATCAGGGTTAGGTACTTCTACGCCCTTGTTAATCAGATACCATTTCCCACTGATTTAAGGAATAAATTATGGGTAGGATTAGGTTAAGTCTATATTTTTGGACAATAATGTTGATCCAGGAACATGTCTTACCTTGCAAAATCACAGTGACCGCCAACGTCATGGGTTCGATTCTCAGGGAAAACATGGACTAACAAAATGTAAATGTGTACCTTGAATGCAAACTTTGCTTAGGATAAAAGTGTCTGCCAAATGTGAATATGTTACACATCTATATTTACTGGTTTTCCTGAACCAATTAATACAGTATTCCAGAACCACTTACGTTGACCTTGAGATAGGAGGCTGGGTTTGATAGCTTTGATTTGGCTCAGAGGCACCAACTGCAAGAGCTGGCCATTAGGATTACGGTACAATGTGTTGCCATCAGCTGTCTTCACCACCTGAAGCAGCACCCTTTGGCCTGGGGTCTGTTGGGGACAACTCTGGGTGACAGGCTTTGTAAACCTTGGAACACTACTGGTGAGGCCTGTACTACGGGACATAACTGTGATATAAACAGTCTTTTTCCCAGGAGTGGTCGATCCAGGTGATGAGACCGTAGTTGTTGGAGTTAGACCAGACACACCTGAAAAAAAAACAGAAAATGTTTATTATGGCAACTTAAACATTGGACTTGGTTGCTTGGTGAAATTATTCAAGGACACTGTGAAGCATATGAAGTCATCAGGCCCAAAGCACCAAACTAGCCCATAATCAAAACAAATGATAATGGTGATATTACATTCACAATAGCAAAACACCTGTTACTTTGCAAATGATCTGAGAAACTATTTGACAATTATATGACCACAAATTGCCAGGTAATTTAAAATGTGTGACTGGTTGCTATGTTTTAAACATTACAAATTAATCAGACTGTTAAACAATTACTATAAATTTCACAATGCTAAATGAATCAAGAGGAATCAAAATACAATCATATTTTCATTTACCACTGTAAACACAGTTTAACACATCTTTACATCTGTCCATACCAAGGAAATATCTGACATTATGTGTCATATCAAAATCAAATATTTTGTTGAAGTCTACAATAGCAGTCACAAATGACGATAAACAAAGATAATGGGAAGGGTACACACACACACAAAAAAAATTTAAGTAATCAAGCAACATACTTTGAAGCTACAGCAAGCCCTAAATTACAAGCACAGACCCATATGAAGATGTATGTATGTTAAATTCTCCCAGTAGCTGCATGGCCAAGGGTTTGTTGGGTAGGGTGGGGGGTGGGTGGGTGGCAGCACAGACACACAATGGCAAACCAAGGAAGCCAGGCTTACCCAGAGGCAGGCTGGGTGATTTAGTGAGGTTGGTTATGGCAGGGGCTTGGACTTTTGATACAGTGGGAAAACTGGTGCTACCTGTGGAGTCTGAGGGCTTAGACACCTGGGTAAGCAAACCTGCTTTAAGAGGAGAAAAAGCCACCCCAGAAGCCCCAGCCTCCTTGCCAATCAACAGCATGGAGGAGGGGATGACTATTTTTGGAACGGAAGGCTGTAAGTGTGAGGTGCTAGTGTTGGTCAGATTTTGAGAGTTGATGTGGTTGACCACAAACTGGTTGAAGACCTTTCCCACTGGGGGCTTGGTCACTGTGCAAAAAACAAATTATGGAGCAGGTTAAGTCTGCTACTTAAGTTACTGGCATATTCACATGTAGTAAAGCTACTCAAATGTAACAGTGATATGCACTGTTCCATAATATGCTGGATGTCCAAAATTTTGGTCAATAACATTGAGAGTAAAATGTCTGGAGGTGAAACTGCAAACCTTTTCTTGACTTACCTACAGACTTGATGAGCGGTGTGGTTATTGAAGCAGACGTGCTGGTAACTGTAGTTAATGTGGAGACAGTAGAGACCGGAATTGATGTGATAGAGGCCTTTGTAACTGTTGATGTTGTTACCAAATTAGGTCCAGACTGACTGACTGGACATATTCTCCCAGTTATATAAGCTGCCAGTCTGTTGGCAGGGTGCAAAGCTCCCATCTTTCCCAGCTCTAATTTGGCTTGTGGGTATGTCTTTCCATTAACCTGCAAGAACAATTGATCACAGGTTTTAAAGGTCAGGTTCTAGTCCATTCGAAATAAACACACCTTATATTTAATTCATGCTATTTTGTATTCCAATACATTTAAATGGTTTTATCAGATAATTTCATGCATACCATTATCCGTCCTGGAGCATCAGGTGCTTTTTTCTCAGCCTTGAGTAAGCCTGCAGGACAACATCTGGAGAGGAAGGGCAGACCTTTTACCTCACTCATATCTACATCCCTTTTCAGCTCAGCTTTGTTTTGCTCAACCTTCTTATCTTCTGTTTTCTTCTCTGTAGGTTGAGAGATGATGACTTTGTATGTATCGACAGAACCATCCTCCTTCTCTTGTAGAGTTTTGGAGACTGGCTGAATGAAGTACTTGCCAATCCAGAAAGGATGCTTCAAACGATCCTGAGCCATGTGCTCACATACTATCCGCATAACATCATTTCTGGTGTCTGTACTAGCCCAAATGCATTCAGATATGATCTCAAGCCGCTTGGCAGGGCCAGACAAATTAAGAGGTACAAGCTCTCCCTCCTCTATATCTGTGAGCGGAAGGGAAAAGGGGGATTTCAATTTAAGGACCAGCTTTGTAAGACATTGAACTTGTACTTGAACCTCACAATATGTTGTCTGACAAACTATAATAACACTAGCTAGTAGCTAATTACCAGTTAGGACAAAACTGACCTTTTGTAGAGACATGTGGGATGTGGTGTTGGTCAACCTGCAAAAATTATAAAATTTTAGTTAGTGTAAAGTTTTCACATGGTATTTTCCAAAATATTTGCCATCCTTCATGTAGGAATCTCACCATTTTTGTTTATCATGGCACATGGAGGAAAACGGTCTCGAACGAGCACATGTAAGCTTGCTCTCCATATTGTTCCCAGTTATATTCAAATTTCTCTGTTCCACCTGAATAAAGTAAGGAAATATTTAGGATATCAAAGTGTACACATCAATGAACTTACAAAAGAGCTAACTTGAAAAATTACAAATACAAGGAATCTATAATGGAGAGAAAAATGCACATTAAATAGTAAAGTCATTAAAGCATGTTAAAGGAAAAATGATCAAAACTGATGTTATGGTTGCAATGTCTTTTAAAACTACAATTCTGAGTGTCTCACCATTTTTTTTTTCTGAAGGACTGAAAAAGCTTTCCAGGTCATGCATAAGTTCTCGAGACAGGAGTGCTGGAGAGGGGGATCTCGAAGGAGGAGGACAAAAAAGAACTTCTGAATCCAAACCTTCTCTTTTTCGATCCCATAATGTACTCACACGCTTAGCCGGTTCAGGTGCTGTATCCGGATCTGTCAGTACTGCAGCAGAAGGGCATCATAATTCAATTAATTTAATTTGCATAGCTCTTTTCGCAATACAAATTAGGCGTTTCTCAATGTCAAGGATACTTCCTTGGTAGGACTGATCCTTGCAAGTCACTTCCTTCAGAGGCTAGGTGAGACTCCGCTTTAGCATACGGAGAACACGTAAATGGAACAGGCTAGCAAGTGCACGTAATTGCGTCATTATGTCAGTGAAAAGGTCCGTTTGAATAACGCTGTGAATGGTATCATTAAATTACTTTGGACAACTTAACTAGTTATTTATAAACGAAATGCCGTTGACGCAACCAATTGTTAAATGACAGGTCCGGTTCAGTTAACCATTTGTATTTGTATAATTTACAATATCAATACGGTAGTAATTTGTACTGGCATTTAAACGTCAAACTTTACTTATATGTGCTACAGTTATAACAAATGTTTGGTAACTTAAATAATAATCGTTAACGTTCTACATTTTTTAATTTTTGAACTAACGTTAGATAGCAAAGCTGCGCGCATAGGATTGTGGGTGATTTGAGAGCGCGAAGAGCACGATGGATACACATATGCATCCTTTCATGTGTATGGCATATTCTTCGAACGAAGGACTCCGAGGATTTCTCGACATTGGAACAGTCCTTCGACGGATGTCGATGACGTAGCATCCTCGAAATACTGGCTTCCGAGGCTCCTTCCTTGACATTGAGAAACACCTATTGTTTCAAAGCAGGTTTTTAAAGGGGTCATATGACGTTGATAAAAAAGTAAATTATTTTCTGTATACAATGCATTTATGCGGTTTAAAAAACACATTATTTTCCCACATACTGTACATTGTGGTCGCAGTGTAAACATTAAACCATGTCTGCATTTGTGATCGGAGAAACGCCAGACTATCCTTGTAAAGTTGGAATTGCCCCACATTATAGAAACAACCTTTGTGCACAGTCACCACTGTAGGCTACTCCGCAAAATGCGCTGCACACATCTGAATATTTGCGTTGAACTGTTCTGGAACAGTGTTGTGATTACAACTTAACCTCTGATTTCTAGTTGTGTCCTTTTCAAAGACCAAAAAAAGTAGTTCACTTTCACAACGAAACACAGTGTCTCCATGACATGGCTGCAGCAGCAAGAATACTAGCGAGAATCAAAGTTACGTCTTCTTTCTTTGCATGAACATTTGGGCGGTGTTATGCAAATCTTTCCCACACAATGACATATACATCGGGGCATGTTTAAATGAGGCGTTTTAGGAGTGCATGACCAGTCTTAAAGGGTAATTTCACCCAAAAATCTAAATTATGTCATTAATTACTCACCCTCATGTCATTCCTAACCCAAACACAGTTTAAGATATTTTTGATTTAGTCCGAGAGCTGTCAGTCCCTCCATTGAAACTGTGTATGGTATACTGTCCATGTCCATTAAGGTAAGGAAACATCATCCAAGTAGTCCATGTGATATCAGAGGGTCCATTAGAATTTCTGAAGCATTGAAAATACATTTTGGTCCAAAAATAGCAAAAACTATGACTTTATTCAGCATTGTCTTCTCTTCCAGGTGTGTTGTGAGCACGTTCACTGCAGTGTATGATATCCGGTTCGCGAATGAATCATTCAATGTAACCGGATCTTCTTGAACCAGTTCACCGAATCGGACTGAATCGTTTGAAATGGTTCACGTCTCCAATAAGCATAAATCTACAAATTACTTATGCTGTTAACTTTTTTAATGTGGCTGACACTCCCTCTGAGTTAAAACATACCAATATCCCAGAGTAATTAATTTACTCAAACAGTACACTGACTGAACTGCTGTGAAGAGAGAACTGAAGATGAACACTGAGCCAAGCCATATAATGAACAAAAGACTGACTCGTTCACGAGTCAAGAACCGGTTGCATCGGTTTTCGTATCACCAGTAGTTCTTTCGGACAGTTCAATTCAGTAAACCGGTTGAAGAAAATGATTCACAGGTTCTTTTGCACTCGACGTAATAACATCATTTGCGATGTTTGCCCTTGATTCAAGCCTTCGGTTTACCCCGCGCTCATAACATTAGCACAGAAATGTATTTTCGATGCATCCAAAAATTCTAACGGACCCTCTGATGTCACATGGACTACTTTGATTATGTTTTTCTTACCTTTCTGGACATGGACAGTATACCATACACACAGTTTCAATGGAGGGACTGAGAGCTCTCTGACTAAATCAAAAAATATCTTAAACTGTGTTCCGAAGAATGAATGGAGGTCTCACGGGTTTGGGACGACATGAAGGTGAGTTATTAATGACATAATTTAGATTTTTGGTGAACTAACCCTTTAACTTTTATAAAGAATGTCTCTTTGGGATTGATACTTTAGTCTTTGCAACTTAGGGATCTTATCTATGCACAAACAGCTTTTTAACACACCAAAGAGAAAGGAATACTTGACATTGCATCATATGACCCTTTTAAACAATACAAACATGTTGGAAAGATAAAAAAATAATGTTTATGGGCAAAGTGGTCAAACGTTAGTAATGACAACAGTACAGCTATTGCAATAAATTATAGACTGACCATAAGTCTTTCTTTTTTGTTTTTCTTCCTCCATTTAGCCTTGTTCTCCTCCGACACTCCCTGAGGTTCAGAATCGACTTGTTTGCAATTCCTCCTGTTTGGGGGTCTTAAGTGCAACCACTTTGCGTCGCAGACAGCTACAAGCCCAACATGCACTGAGGTTTTTCCACAGTGATTGATGTCGCCTCAAGTGAACCAGACTGGCACACACGCAGCCAAGCCTACAGGATACATTGAGGCAGGGTGGTGCACGTCGTCTTATAATTCTGATGGGCATCAGGGTTTCCTTTTGATACCCCTTAAAGCAGAGAAAAAAAGAGATCAGGAAGATTCCAAGGTGTTTTGGAGAACACTCTGTTATTATTGACAATCAAACTACACACTAAGATGAGTCCCCAATTTGACTTGTACCTCAGCAGTGACAAGAGTGGCTAGTGCGATGGCAGCCCTTTCTTCTGTGATATAGGTACGGTGTTTGCCTTCCCACACTGCTCCATCTTCCACATCCATAAGCTTCACCAGAGTCTTAGGCAAACCTGTAGTACGTCCAGCCCGCACAACTTGATGGTGTGGAGCCAGAAACTTCAACCATGGAAGTCTTATTAGAAGCTACCACTGCAGCATTTTCTAGAGCAGGCTTTACAGCACTCAGACTCTTGGATTCCTTCTTATTTTTACATTTCTTGTTTTGCTGTGGCTTTTTCAAGCACCAAAGCAGGTTTGTTAACAGGAAGAACTGGTTTTGTTTGCTTTCCTATACACGACTTTAAGTGTTTTTAGATTTACTTTCCTCTTTGGGCTTGAAAGTTGGCTTGACTTTTGGATGTAGTGGATAAGGCAGCTGGTAATTGTTTCTTAAGTACACTATCCAGGGTACGAACGTAGCTAGTGCTCTTAGTGGGAAGCTGGTATGCTACATGGTGCAACATCAGTCTGGGATAAGGCTGCAGCTCGTTCATCTATCAATTTGCCCTCACTGGCCAGGTACTCATCCAGCATGTCACTACAAAATGCGGACAGGTTCTTCTGTCCTGCATCTGTGATTGACATGCCTGCAAATAAAATGTAATGCCAAAATTACATTCTTTTAGCAGCATTATCAATATCCATTTTTCAAGTTTAGTTAATATATTAAAGATAATATTCTTGTAATTACTTGACAAAATGGCATACCATCGGTAAGGGATCCTGAGCCAGCAAACTTATCTCTCCATTCCTTTAATTTTGGTTGAAGTCAGTTGGTTTTTCCTGTCCTTGAAACAAATTGGACTACAGAAGGAAAATGCATTAATTGACAATGAACCTTAATCATCATTAAAGCATGCTTGTTAATATTACTAATATCCGTTACCTTGAGATGGTGCTGAAATTCCTTCGGGTGAGAGTACAGGAGGGGTATGGGTAATTGCACACCCAGATATTGCGATCACATTTCCAGGGTTAGATCAAGAGATTTCAACTTCAATCAACTATGATGAGAGAGATTTTAAATCAAAACTTTATTGGGCTGTTGTATTATGTATGGTAATACAATTGCGATACTTATAAAGTTATAAATCAAAAACCTTCTTGTAGCACCGGATGAATGACTGTCTGTGCCCATGAATTTCAGATCACGTAAAGTATTTCTCTAGCTCCTCAATCTTTTCCTCTATACTTCATAGTGGCCCCTGTTTAAAGCAAAAAAATTAATTAAAATAAATGTGTTTCCTTCACATTAATCATGATAAGACATTTCATTCTTACCATCAGTATTCTCTGTGGTTTTTTGTGCCATCTCCATTTTGGCATCATCTACAAGGTGAATCTCAAGAGCTTTCTATTTCAGAAGGTACATAAACCACACAGAATGTCACAAGGATGTACGATCATAAATTAATAGAAAAGTTTACTGTAGAAACACCAGGTAAAAAAAAGAAAAAAACATTTTAAAGTAGTAAAGCAAACCAAATAAAGTAAAAGTTCTCCAAGTTCTCTTTTAAAGTACCCTTTCTACATTCTAAAGTAAATTGACGTTATTTGTGTTACCTTTGACAAGAAGGGAGACAAACAACTGGCCTTCAACATCTTCCAGGCTTGGCTGCATTGGAACAGATATGGATCCTTCGAACACCTCATCATCTTCACCGAACTTACATTTTCCTGTTTTTTTCTGTTTAGTCTTCCAATTTCTTGAAAGTGCTTTCATGAGAGAATGTTTATTTGTTCAGATACAATGTGATCCGAAACATTGGTGTCAACAAAAAACTGCAGACTGCAATTCATGAAGAGGACCTGGTCGATCAGAGCACTGACTTTGAGAGATCAAGTCAACTGTTTCCCTGGGATGTTCTGGCCCACTAGGGACACTTGAAGACAATGATCTTTTGAAGTTATGGTTTCATCCACAGGTAAATCTGTAATAAAATCAAGGATCTTTCTGGGGGTACTGGCCTGCTGTGAATAGACCTAGTGGGAAAAGTCAGGGAGAGGAAGAAACTGTGCAGTCCAATAGCCTTCTGGAAAGAATCAAGGGTCTTTCTAGGAGGTACTGGTCTTTCACAGAATAGACTTGGTGGAAATGGATCAGGAGAAGAAGGCGCTGGGCTAGGTAAGAGAACATCTGGGGAAGATGGGTCATCTAATGGCAAGGAGAGGGATTCCTCATGTGTGAAAAAAGTGTGTGTAGGAACTTCTTCAGAAAAAAGCTCGGACAAGAGCCTTGGAAGTGTCTATGAGGAAATTAGAAATTGATTCACTCTCAGCAACTTCAGGCATTGATGCAAGTTGCTGGTAAGGAATAATGCTATTGTCTGTACTAGATGGAACATCAAAAAACAGATGTAGTGACAGAAGAGACAATAGTGCATCAGCAGAGTCAATGTTAACTCCAGGTGAAGTAGCGTGAACAAGTGTCATGCAAAGTGTCACATGTAGGAGAGATAAAATGTCTGACTGAGACCTGAGTGTGCTGTCAGGATCGGTCAAAGAAACATCATCAGCATTATGAAATGCACTTAAGATAATGTCAGGTGTTTGGTCAGGTTCAAGTTTGGAGGGAGAGAAAGTGTTTGGGGCATTTAATGGATCACTACAAGTGGGGAAGGTGAATCTAACAGATAATTGTGTTCCTACAGTACAGGGATAAAGTTACTGATGTAGATAATAACGTAGTAGATGGAGATGTTATTTTGCTTGCATCTATTGTCGATGATGATGATTTAACTTTTTCAGATAAGGAGGTAAGTACTGGTTGTGAATCTGAGTTAGGGTAACACTAGGGATGGAAGACATCAAGGGAGACGAGCTTTCTGGGGTTATGACAGGTTCACAGGACTTTACAGAGTCTAAGAATGAGCTGGAAACATTAGGTTTTGGTGTAGTAGGTTTGTTTTAGAATTTCTCTGTTTAAGAAACTGAGCAAGGAGTGGTAGGGGTACACGTTCTGGCCGCTAATGTGGGTAAGGCTTTTCTTTGTGTTTGCTTCAGACTTGGCCTCAGTGTCCAGAGAAGAAAGGGTCTCCATCCTCTTTCATAATTTTGTCACTGGGTAGCAATTAATAATCTTGTCAGCTTTGTGTTCATGTATTTCTGTTTTTATTTTCATCTGTGTTCAACTCTATTTTTGAGGAGGTGTCTGTGCTTTTACATCTGTGAATATCACCCACACAGTTTCATTCTTACTAACAACTTTTAGTATATTTTCTGTTTTGGATGATATGTCCATTCCCTCCTTTTGTTCACTTGTTGTGGATGTTGCGAGACAATACAATTTTTTTTGATATTCTCAAGTGAT
>NW_020524094.1:0-36247 GCF_003368295.1 Carassius auratus | reverse complement strand
TCATTTCCAATATTAACCCAAAGGTTTGATGCCAGAATGCTGTGGCATGGTGGGTCAGGAATTTACTGGTCCCAACAAACATTTGGCGAGACATTCCTGAGTTCTTATTGCAAATTATTGATGTTTGTTCTAATGTTAGCGGACCATCACAGAGAGCATGAAGCTGCCTTATATAGCCTTATATTTGCCTTCAGACTACAATCATGACCTCAGTCAGATTACAGACATTTCTTTGAGAGAGCACCAGAGCCACGACAGACATCTTAAAAACAGAACAACATAGTAATTCATTCTGCATAATGGGACAAAAAAAGCCCTGCTTTATCCTCATTTCCCCTACTGAGAGGAAGTCTAAATCATAATCACAACTTTGAAGCCTAACTGCTCAATGTTTCCTATGAATATATTGTATGATATTTGAAAGAGGGTATGTTTAGCAGACCAGTTACACAGCACAGAATATGAAGTACTGACAAAAGAGGCAAATGTATTGTAATTGATTGTTACCAAAGATTACTTTCTGTGAGACACACGTAATGACTGCAGAACCACATCTGACTGCTGGGAGTTCTGTGTGGAAGAAAGCATCGCTTTTAGCATCACACATTCCCACTGGCACTCAGCTCGAAAAACAATTATTGTACTTTGTTGTTTTGTCTGCAACTTTTAACTATCCAGGGTACAGTTTTGGTTTCTTTTCTTTCTAGATACATGCTAAAACTCTCTATTTGCTCTGGCAATTACAGCCAAATTTTTCGACACCTCCTTCAACTGAATTCGCATCAACAGCAGATGCATGTCATCACTCTCACCATCCGCTCCTCACCGCCCAACACAAAGAACTATGACAAACTGTCAAGAACCAAGCAGCCTGCTACATGGAAAACAATTAAAATAATGCCACATTACGTTTTTCGACCAGCATCTGGTGCTTAAAGCTTGATTCTCATATACATTAGCTTACATGAGCTAAATGAACAAAATTTTTTTTTTTTTGTCTGTTTGTTTGTTTGTTTTCATACTAGTTTAGATAGGAAAAATAAATATATGTAGCCTATTAGTGGTGGGAATTTTTCTGTGACTCTTTCTGCAGGTTCTGACAGTAAGTAAGTGACTTTGGGTCAATGAATCAGTCATTCACCGATTCATTCCACAATTCGGATTCATTCATACATACCCTAGTGGAAAAAAAAATGCATTTATTTTGTGCTAAGTATACTACAAATACATCTAAATATTATGCTTAATAATGTGTTTACTAAAAATACCCTGCAATTGTATTTTTGGTATAATAAACTGGTTAACTTAAATTTAGCTAAATTAACAACTAGTTTTGTACTTAACGCACTTTAATTGTAAGTAGTAGTGCTGTGGTCCAACTTAAGATATACTTAAGTATATTTTATTGTGCTAAAGTGGAAACTAACACAAGTAAACGTCAGTACACATTAAATATTTTGTATTTAAAGAATTATATAATACAGAGATAATACAATCCTTAATATCAGACATGATATTAAGAAATGTGCATTGTGCAATAAAGAAATACTCACATTTTTTATTATTATTATAATTTAATATATGTAAGTCTTAAGCCATAAGTCAACAAATATGTTAATGAATTTTATGTATACTTAGTATGAAATAAATGTATTTTTAATAAATTATAACATATCAAGCAGTCTGCTATTCCAAAAAAAATTATATAAATTAATACTTTAATTTAACAAGGGCATAAATTATTGATTAAAAGTGATAGCCAAAACAAATGCTGTTATTTTAAAAGTTAAATTCATTAAAGAATTAAAAAAAAAAAAAAAAAAAGTATCCGGGTTTCCACAGAAATTTTAAGCAGTACAACTGTTTTCAACAGTAATTATAAGAATAAATGTTTCTTGAGCAGCAAATCAGCATATGTGACACTGAAGACTGGAGTAATGATGCAGAAAATTCAGCTTTGCCATCGCAAGAATAAATCATATTTTAAAATATATTCAAAGAGAAAGCAGTCTTTTAACTTGTAATAACATACTGTTTTTGATCAAATAATCATACAAAAATAAAATAAGCATAAAAAAGTTTCAATCTTTTTTTTCTTTTTTTTTTTACAATCCCTTTTTGAACAGTAGTGTATATACCCATATATTAAATTAACAAGTTTTTTTTAATGTTAAGATAAACACAGTAGTAGATTTAGAAGATGACGGGAACGAAAAGGGCTACCACTGCATTTCAGTTTGAACAGACGCAGTGCTAGATACCTTAATGTATATGGAAATCGTCAACAATCAGAACATTTTTTTTTAATCAGCTTCTTCTATATGGTTGATTCATCAGAGTCTCCTTTTTTAGAGGAGACATGTGAAGCCACAGGGCTTGCTGCTGCAACTTCTCAACCTTTTTGGTGACAGGTTTTATGAGCCTAATGCAGTTTGTGATGTATAGCATAATAACCTCTCTGACTGTAGGGCCCGGCTCCTAATATCAGCTGGCTTGTGTATCAGGCAGAATTATTGTAATGAGACCCTATTTCCATATAACAGCGAAATGAGTTCATTATTCTAAGTTATATTGGTGGAGTAACCGAAAGAAATTGATGCTTTTATTTGGGCGGAATTGGATTCTGGGCATAAATAGAATTAAGCAAAGTTGCAGATAGCAAAAAATGCAATAATAATTATATTGTAGTTATCAAAAGGTCATCACCGGCGGCCCCCCTCCCTCGCACGTCCTTCCAATCTCTCACCACATATTTCAAATGCAGGTTCGCTTGTCAGAACGTCTGCGATTATTCCAGTCGCTGTTCCCGTACAGTTATTGAAATTCTGTTGCATGTCAATTTTACCACAAAAAAGGCAATTGTTAGACTGTGTCCTTGCATGGAACACCATTTCAAACATCTCTTTTGAAACACAAAACATTTGCGCGAGTATGCCATCCATCACCGACATGCCGACACAAGCAAGATTTGGTGGATTCCACAGAAGGCTCGCGTCCCCCTTTATCACCCGTGTTGATCATTCGCATTCCTAATTGCATTTATTTCTTTCAAGGTAACCTTTACAGCAACCCCGTGTGTGGCTGCAGCAGCACTATACAAAGAGCCCGTCGAGAGCAGCGCTGCAGTGTATCCTCTTCATCAGCTGATTATGCTATCTATCAGCCACAGCTGTCAATGCTCATTAAGAGCCTTGCCAGACCCTCCGAGTGATGCAGTCGAGTGTAACCCCGCTGATTGCTGTTTTGTAATCCAACACCTCACCCTGTTCCTTCCTGGAACAAACATTCTAGCTCCTTTAAATACAAATGCATAGGCCTAAGCTCTGCCGTTGAGGTTGGGGGACGTGGGGGGTAAAGCCTAATTACAAAACACATTGCCATCGAAGAAAACATTGTTTTGTTGTTGGGGAAAAACTGAGTGGAGTAAAAGAGGGAGAGAGAGAGAGAGAAAAAAAAAACGCAGGTCCAAATTCCTTTCAAGGTACGCTTGGGATGCTGGCAGCTACAAAGATTCAATTATACAAAGTGCAAAAAATAATTAGACAAAATAATAGCACTTAAAAAAAATCAGGCCCCTCCAGAAATTGCGTAGAACAATAAATCTGTTAATTAGCTCATTAATATTCAATTGGGTCACTGGACTTAATGGAACCTTTTTCATGGGCCAAGGAAATGTTTAACACTCCGCTGGCTCCTATTATCAACTATACACAGGCAAGTCTTATCAGCGCTCCAGATGGTGGAGAACAATGCCGACCCATTATCGTCCCGCCGCAGCGCGTGTGCCTTGTAACCGGTGTGTGGTTGAGACAGTGAAGTATAGATACTGAGGCATTTAGTGTAATTGATATGTGGTATATATCGTATTGTTTAGGCCCTGTTTGTTTGCTCCACCACAATTCGAGGCGAAAAGGGAAGGCGAAGATGAATTCTCGGTGCCGCGGTTTCTGGGGGTTTCTCTCTACAGGTCACAGATAACTTGTCAACACCGAGGCTGGTGTAAAATGCATCAAAGCTAAAACTCCTGGGCGCAGAAAAGAGTGGAAACGCAAGAGAGACAGAGTAAGGTTTTGTTTGTGCAAAACAGAGAAGGCGCTGTCAGCTATTAGCATGCGCTCAGCCTGATGTTTTATTCAACAAGTGTGATGAGGAAAGTTGTCTGTGCGCAGATTGAGCTCCTCAGCATTGTTGAACTGTTTTAAAGGCTATTATGAGCTTATTGTCTGCCTTCCTCTTAGTCAATCATATTGCGCACCAACATCAAAAGGTCACGTAATAACAGTGCCGAAGTGACGTGAAGCGTTTGAATGCTTCGAAAAGTGAGATTTTTCATACTCTCTGCTTATGAAAGCTCTCCTGATGTCTCTAGCATGGAGACAAATCTTTGAGAAAACGCAAGCTAAATGAATCAATAAAGGCCGAGAGCACAACCTGGTTAAGTGACACATAATAATAGCAACTGGTTATTTGGCGTAAGATCTAAAAAATGTGACTTTCGCATAGATCAATAAACCGCTAACATAGTAACAGTGAGTCTTGTTCTTTATTTCTGATGCGAGAATATGAGAAGACTGTGAATTTTGGTATAAACACTGCAGCTCTCGGGTTGTGAGACTTGCGAATTGGCTCAGATTCTCAGTCAGGACAGAGAGCTGTTTTATCATCAACTTGACACTAAAGAGAGAAGGCACAACCATTAAATCTTCAGTCTTGCCACCAGATAGTAGAGGCAGATAACTAGTCTTTGATGAGGTCACTTCCTGTGTCAGGTGCTCCGAACTCACGAGGACCTTCACTTCACTTTCACTTATTAAGAGCTGACAGACTCACATGACTTGAAGTGTGTTTGCAGACACCTTTCTGATCCCATTACACATTGAGCTGGGAGTGTAAGCATCTAATATTTGGTATTCTGTCATGTTTGATTGGACATGTAACCACCACTAACGCCATAACTAACACTAACCAGTACCTGAATGCACTAAATACAAAGGAAATGTTAAAACATGGGGTGAGATCTCCTGACTAATTTGACATGTAACATTCACACATGCTTTTCAGTACTTCAGGATATCAAAAACATCAATAGGTAGAGAGTGCTACGATGCTGGATATACTGTAGTTATAGGGTCATTCCGTGTCTGTCCATGGTTCAAATTTTTGGTTTTGTTAATTTTTTTTTGTAGAAAGACACATAAATAGTGATTATCAAATTATTAAATACCACTGATGTATATTTACTGAGTAACTTACAATTTTGCAGAGGGGAGCCAAAATGATGAGTTTCATATGAGATTTGGGGCCAAATTTAAATGACTTTATAAAGCTGGCACCATTATTATTTTATCATTTTATTTTCACACAGAGAGTGGTCTGTTAGTAAAATCTGTTGAATTTAGCAATCTTTTTATATGCTAATGGAGACTTCTTGTGTTTCTTGCCTCAAGTTTATACGCCTGTAACTCAAGAAGTATGAGAGATATCTTAATGTACTCTTACATTCTGGCTCTTAATAAACGTTCCCTTTAATGGTTAAACCCCATAGATATGGAGATCTTAATGCGGCTCCATCAGTAAACTGGAAAACTGCACAAATTTTCAGTGGGCAAAAAAAGCTGTCACTATTTTCTTTCAAAGAGGAATATATGAAAAACAAATGATTACTGATTTCTCAGTAAATAAACATCTGTGACATTAAATGTTTTGGCTTGCATCACTATTTATGTTTGTCCTTTTTGCAGAAAAAAAATATTAACGAAATCAAAAATTTGAGCTGGGGGAATTTGCTAAATTTGGTTGATTTGAAACAGAATGGCCCTATAAGTTTAAGGTGCTTTATGGAGAGGTCATACTTTATAACAGAAATGAGTATTCCCATGACACTCTTAATACATTTAAAAAGCCTTTCATGGATATAAACACTTACAAAAACTTTTTTTTACTTAAAATTAAATGAAATGAGGGTTGGGAGTGGTGATCAGAATAGAATAATTCAATGATTTAGAATAGCACCACAACACATTCTTTTTTTGGGCTATGTCTCTATGTTGCGCTAAAAAAAGCATTCAATGCTCTTAATGAAAGTTTTAAGACACATGATTGCACATTCATTCCTGCCATGAGATTATAGTTGTCCTGTAGAGTGAATAAACTGTTTGCTCTGTAAGATCTGCATGACGCTCGCTCTCTATTAACTTTCTCTTTCTTCCATCCCTCACATATGTGCAAGATAAATGTCAACCATAAGAAGCCATACCTCTCAAATCCCAAATGGGGTCTCACTTTTGAGAAAAACAAGGTGAAACATAAAAGCAACAACCACTTTACCTCTGTCTCAGCTTGAAGTAAAGACTTTATGGATTTTTCACTGAGATAAAAGCAGGAGCATTTTGTTCTAAGCATGCTTGTTTATTGACACCGTTCAGTATGCACAGTAAGATTATTTCAAACTGTATTATCTTTTTAGTCGCTTGTAAAATTTCAATTCTACTTTGCTTTATCTCTGTGGAGAATATCTATGAGGGTTGCGTGGAGGGTGAAGGACTTAGCAGAGATTTTCGCTCAGCCTTTTTGCTCAGGCAGCTTACTGAAATGAAATACAAAAACAGCAACAGGGAGTCAGTGACCAGCGATGCTGAGGCTTCTAGGAAGATTGAAGTGGCCTGCCATTTCTTTATAACTTCGATATGATGGAGAGATATTGCACACAAACAAAATGTGTTCAATTTAGTATTAGCACTGAAAAAAAAGAAAGAAATATTTACTCAGTCCAGTGGATTTAAAATTTGAAAAAGGCCAATGTAATTTTAAATGGCCTTTCGCAAGCCAGTATATTGCTCTGTTTTTTTTTTTTTTTTTTTTTATTAAACAAATTAAAATAACTACAATATTAATAGTATGGATTATGTATTAAAATTGGGTAACATATACATTTCTGTAATTCAAAATATAAATTGTAATTTTGATTTCTCAAATTCAAATAACTTACAACTTTATATCTCTTTAAATAGCAACAATTACAATGTGATTTTAGTGCTGCCTTTAAGTGCACATGGGGAGTTCCTACTTCTGGGCATTATTACATTATTTGCTACATGCAAGTAAAAAAAAAAAAAAAAAGAGTAGCCTAATCATAATAATTACATCCTGTAACATTAAACCAAGTCACTACATTTGAATTGAAAATTAGGAAAACCATTCATTTTGTGTCACTTATTTATGCATGGTATCTAACACAACCTTTTATTTAGCATTAAGTAAACTGTAAAAGGTCAATGATTTATTTCAATTTGTTGTCTATAAGCTAATTTGTATATAGCACCCTAATATAATTGAAATATGGCACAGGAAATAAAAGTAACTTTGCCACTAACTTCACAACTTGTGAATAATCAACATTTATTTTGTAATTATGACTACCCTGCGCTTGGAACTCATAAATCTAATTTTTAAGGCTGAGTATATCTCCCAATATAATTCCTTACATTTATATAGCGCTTTTTCTAAGCACTCAAGCGCTTTACATTGTCAGGGGATACCTCCTCATCCACCACCAGCAAATAGCAATTGCAACTCATTCAAGATATTCAAGATAGATAGACATATCTCTTGAATAAAACAGAGCCAGACAAACGTTCCGTCATTACCCAGGAACCTCTGGTTGAGCTTATGGAGTGGATCTCATCATTAGATAAGAAGCTGTGTTTTCAGTCTCTCTTCTTCACCTGGCTCACTTTCACCTCTCTGACAGCAGAGCCATTATCCAATCAATCCTCTAGTGCTCCAACCCCCAGCATACACACATGTTTGAGATCCAGACACAAGGGCAACCTCGACAGCAGAGCTGTAGGCAAAAAAGGAGACCCCCCTCCTGCTAAGTGCAATTGGGATTTGAGAAAGTTAAACACTTCCCAAGCACAAATTCCAGCCTGGGCAGCAGTGTAGAGATCCCATTCTCCTCACAGCACACTTTGGCCAAGCAGAGGTCATCTCCATCAGCAGCACTACTCTCAAACACACACTACACTGACTCCTCCTTGCTTCCCTGCTGGTGTGGTGGTCCTGAGCCCTCAAACACTGCTGTCAACACTTTTACAGCCACGCTTAGCTTTCACAGGACTCGCAGATGCTGAAGGAGCTGAAGGAAGGACAGAGATGTCAAAATGAAAAGGAACATATGAATGGCAGAGAAGGGATACATTGAGGATCCAGTGAAATTCCTTTGGGAATGGAGGATAAGTGATTCCTACTGCACGGCACATGAAGGTTACCTTAAATTAACTGTTCTTGTCAAAATAATTTAATTTTAAAATCAAACTGAGATAGAAAACAAGGTATAGAGAGAACTGTGGACTAGAGAATCACAGTTTGGGAAATAAGTTCAGAAAGTGGATTTAAAAATCTGTAAAGGTCAGGCAGATGCTGCCATGTTTTTCAGATTAACTGTAGACTGTAGAGACATGTTACCCCGAAAAATATGATTACTGTGGTAACATCTAAATTTACCTATTGTATTGAAATATAATTTGAAACCACAGAATCAACATAAACATATTTGATTAAACCCAACAAAATGAAGAAAAAAAAAGGAAAAGCTCCTTAAGCAAACAATCGCAAGTTACCACTTTTTAAGGTGTTCACATGTAAATTTATTCAAAGAGAAAACAGTTTAAATTGTAATACTTGATGTTTTTAATCTTAATCTTAGCCGTTTTTAGAGGTCAGAGAGTGACATCTATGTTTACTAACTGGTGTGACAGCTGAATGAAAAACTTAAAGAACTTTGAATAGTTTATGCTTTTTGGGGCTGTATGTCTTTATGAACAATTGACCATAGTCAAGCCCTATTTATATTTTCCTTCCAAGCAATACTTGTTAATCATAACTGCAGCAATAAAAACAAATAAGTAAATATCAAAGATAGCAACTTTCACAGTGGCAGATCTCAGCATAATTTGGCATTTATCAAAGCACAAATTCATTCATCAAATCTTAATTAACCAACAACACCTTTAATGCTTTTTTTTTTTAAATGTTGAGATACTTGGTTGTGCTTTAAATTGTCAGATCTCCAGAGTAAGACAGTGACTGGATTTAAAAGATTCACGTATTTACATCTGTGGGCAAACAAAACTACATATATCAACACACAAGACACAAACGCAACAAACGTTGAGCATTTTACAGTCAAATGCCCACAGGTCCTTGATGTTTTCTGTAATGCATATAAACTGGGCTATCAAAATCACTTATCTCTTCTCATAATGTTAACACTTCTAAAACTGTTGTCTAATATTATACAGCACTTTAATATATTGATAACCAATGAAGATCCACTGAGAGGACTGCTGGATCTTAAAAAAAGGTCCCACAATTTAAATGGAATAATCACAATATTCACAATATTTTCTTTAAAAAAAAGGTATCATATAAAGAAAAAGAAAACATGTTAGTACAATGGCACTTTTTGTTAGCAATGATATCAGTAACATGTTCATTTCCCCTGATTTAATGGGAATGACACTCTACTTTGTCTTCTATTGTCTGCTAGCCTTAAGCTTTCCCTTTAGGCAATCTGATCAGGTCTAGCTATAACGTATCACTGTTAGCCCATCACGCCTCCGTGTGTACAAACCTGTGCTTCTCCAGCAGAAAAATCTACACAGGAAGGGGGTGGCATTACTAAAACAAAGAGAAGTGTGTTTACAATTACAAAAACAAGCACATTACATTCAAACAATGCCACATCAGCCCCAATCCGCGACAGGCTCACTCTCCCCAGCACATACCCCTGGGGAATCCCAGACCTTCCTTCATGTTCAAAGATTATCAGTTAATCCAAAATGTGCCTGAAACACAGCAGCAGCAAAAAAAAAAACAAAAAAAAGGAGCGGGCCTAGAATCAGAGGGGGGCTCATGTGGAGACACAGGGTGTTTGGACTTTATTTATTTGATGGCTTTCATATTAATCCACTGGAACAACATACCATTTTTTTCTATTCTTCCCTTTTTTGGGGTGGGGGGGGGTGGGGGGTTGATGTGATGTTGTGGGGATGGATGGGGCATGTGTAAATGTTTCAGAGCCATTAAACGGTGGATGAAAGTTTCAGTGGATGGCATGCATGAGTATTAATTGTAAAGGCCATTATTTGGTGTCCATGAGGCTGAATCAGCTTATGCACTCCATTCCCCCATTTGCATACAAAATGCTTTATTTTGGCAATCAATGAAAGTGCTCCACTGTATGTGTGGCTTATCACATGCTTGCAGGGAATGGATTCCTTCGCCATCTCGTTAAATTCTCTTGATGCAGAACAATTTGAAACATGGCACAGGCTGCAATGACATTTAAAGATGCCTCAGCTTAATTTCGCAAACATTTGGGTTGTTTGTCCTCGGGGATAAAGTGTCTCCACTACAAAGTTAACTTGTGAATAATTGTGTGAAGAAGCATTCTCTCCTTCTTTCTCTCTCTCTCTTTTATCTGTTCTTCGTTTCTTCTTTTTTAATGGAGCACTAATCATTATCACCTATTAAAGCTGGTTAAGGACATTCAAGGTGCCAAATTTACACAAAGCACACACTAATGATATTCTGTCCTATTACTTATTTAAAATAAGAGTTCAGATGCCTAGGATCCATCAGGGGCTGGATAAACTCTCTCTATATAAAATGTTCCTCTAGTATGGTTCAAATAAATATGCTTGTTTGAATGTACACATTGTTGTTTCCATTGTTACATGCTGTGAATACAATTAATTTGTGATTGATCCATTCCTTTAAGATGGATACATTATATGCAAACAATTATGTCATCTTATTGGGTCCAGAATGAGTGTCAGACTGCACATCCTGCACTTGAGTTGGGTAGAGAGAGAAACAGACAGCATTACGATCATCATAAGCAATACACTGACAACAACAAGTAATGGTAAGAAAAAGAAAGCCAACAACATAACAGAAACACAAACATCATCATAAGCATTAATTATAAAAACACAGCAACACATCTGCAGTCTCCTTATCTCCTTTGAGAGAACGAGCAGCGAAGACTTCATCCAAACATCCGTTTTACAATCAATGTCGAAATATTACAATGCTTACGTGCGGGTTTTATAACTCTTATATTGTACCCATTTTTTGATCATTTGATGTTATCATGCCAATTTCTGTGATTTTATTTAAAGGATGTTACATGCAAGAGCAAGGAAAACAAGCAAAAATATATTTTAAAAAACGGTAACACTTTAGAATACCGTTTCTTACTTACTACATAACTAATAAGGAATTACTGAAGAACTACCAGGTGATTATTCATTAACACTTAACTCACTACTGTTAACTACTAAGAAAGATGTGTTAACTAATCAGTATGTAATATAATTTTATGATTGTGTTAAGTAACAGTTAGCTAATCAATAACTAATGTATTCTGTCATACCTCCTGAAGAACCGCTATTAATTATCTACTAGTTAAAATTAACTATATGAAATAACTACTACTGAACAGTTATAAGCAAAAAAACAAAAACAAAGAAACACTATAATAATCAGGCTGTGTCCCACAAATCAAGTACTTGAGTAAAAGTACAGATACATTAGCAACTTTGTTACAGCCCACTTATTAGCCTATAATGGAAATGAAATATGGATTTTGTTTGCTTCTGAATGTTTTGTATTAAGAAATGTTCTCATCTGAAATAAACAGATGAGAGTATTTTACAAAGTTTATGATTACTTTTATAGGTTGTTTTTAGTCAAAATGATGTAGTTTATTATTATTTACTAATAGGTTCACTTTAGAATTCTGTAAGTCCTGCAAAATTATCTGATAATTCTTTATTAATTACTAATGGGTTCCCTGTGTTTTCACTTTAGAATACTGTTTCAGATTCTAAGTAATTCTTGCAGCTGAATAATTCTTTATTAATTACTAATGGGTTCTCAACATTTTCACTTTAGAATAGGCCTAAAGTTTCAGGTTCAAAATAAGTCCTTGAGAATTATTTGATCATTAATTATTAATTACTAATGCGTTCCCTATGTTTTCACTTTAGAATACTGTTTCAGATCCTAAGTAATTCTTCAGGAATTATCTGATAGTTCTTTATTAACTACTAATAGGTTCCCAATATTTTCACTTTAGAATAGACCTAATGTTTCAGGTTCAAAATAAGTCCTGCAGAATTATTTGATAATTAATTATTAATTACTAATGGGTTGGCTATGTTTTCACTTTAGAATACTGTTTCAGATTCTAAGTAATTCTTGAGGAATTATCTAATAATTCTTTATTAATTACTTATGGGTTCCCAATATTTTCACTTTAGAATAGGCCTAATGTTTCAGGTTCAAAATAAGTCCTGCAGAATTATTTGATCATTCTTTATTAATTACAAACTGGATACCTGTATTTTCACGTTACCTCAGGCTTTGCCTTACATACAGAAATGTAATTAATGATAATGTGGTATATGCTGAGGAGGCACACATACAGTACTGTATATAAAATATAAAAACTAAGGTAAGTTATCACAAGGCACTGGCGTCATGGTGGCATTCCTATTGGAAGCTGATTTCTTACAAAACAATTTACTACATATAATAGGCAAAACCTCTATAAAATGTATTTGTATTTATTAATATTGCGTTTTCATACTACTACTACTACTATTGCTAATGACACTTATATGAAAGGGTCACAATTCAATGTAATTGTGTAAAACTGTTCATTAGTAGTTACTTCATAGTTATTTTTCTTGAACCCTAACTAGTAGATAATTAATAGCAGTTCTTCAGGAGGTGTGACAGAATACATTAGTTATTGATTAGCTAACTGTTACTTAACATAATCATAAAATTATATTACATACTGATTAGTTAACACATCTTTCTTAGTAGTTAACAGTAGTGAGTTAAGTGTTAATGAATAATCACCTGGTAGTTCTTCAGTAATTCCTTATTAGTTATGTAGTAAGTAAGAAACAGTATTCTAAAGTGTTACCAAAAAAACTTTGCTAATACTTACTAATTTTGCCCTGTTGTATTCTCACGAAAAAACTTTATCACTTCCTACATGATGATGTCATTAAGGAGCTGACTTGTTAGGCAATTCCTTAAATGCTTTTTTCTTTTAGGAAGGAAATGGAGCATTATATTGACACAATATGATTTTCCATTAAACAAAAATCTATCAAAACTGTGAAAGTTTAAGAAAGAGTTTTATGCATTATATTAAGATATATTTATTATGGGATATGAAAAATTCCCTTCCATGATCAGTTGGTTTGTTTCAAGTTTATGGAGTCTTTCAATGTTATGTATATAGGTACTGGATGATTATATTATGCTGATGTTATGCTTGTCATTATTATACAGTGTAAAACTACATAAATATCTAATCTAAAGTTTAATTCAAGTCTGAATTCAGTTTTGTCTGTCCCAAACTAAATTCATGGCCAGGTATCCACTCTGAGACAACCCATGTAAAAACAAACAGCTTTCTGTCACACTTGAAGAGTCCACATGTACTTGAAGCATTTACATTACTGAGGCATGTGTGCGCTTGTGATGCTGACTCGTCTGTGGGTAGGTTTCTGCTAATATGCTTGTCTGTGTGTTTATGCACAAGTGTGTGTGTGTGTTTGGCATTTCAGCCATGTGCAACTGAACCTACAATTTCACAGCGCATCTCTCGCTGTGCTGCAGTGTCGTGCTGGTGAGGCACCTTAAATAATGTCATTTCCCCCCTGCTGTCTGAGATCAAAGCTTCCATCAGCTGAACCTCTGCACCTTCTCCACCCTCACAGCGGCCCTCTCAGTCTGCCCACACTCTCTCCACCACATACACAACAAAGATGCAATGCACTGGCAAACAACTCTAGGTGTCAAACAAAGCCAATCAGTCGCTTGTTTCCTGTGTGAAAACACAATCGGTTATGGTTTACCTTTAAAACGATAGGTCGGGCACACGTAATTACCTTGCCGGAAGGAATTTGCACCAGTTTTAATACCCTGACATTTGTGCCATATATGTAGTTCGTAACTAAGCAGTTTAATGAAACTGACATGGGCTTTATAAACAACTATTTCAATGCAAATGCAGCACTAGCTGTGGTAATTAGTATTTGTTTTCCCTCTTGAATCATTTTTATAGTGCATGCATGCACTATGCAAATATCGATTTATTTTTTATTTTTTAAATAAATTACTAATTGTATTCAGCATCTTTCTATCTATATTTCAACCTTCCAGAAATGCAATAATATATATAATGCTGTGTATGAACTTTGACCCCTTAAACTCAAGTCAGAGTCAGATGCGCAGCAGCGAGTAATGTGACGTCTTGTGTTGGTAGGACATCATTGCTCTCTGGCCGAGGCCCAAGCTGCTTTCCCACACGCACGGCGCAGCTACAGATCAGATTACTGTTTACACTGCTTTTCAGCCTTAATCAGGATCCCCATCTGCCGCCTCTCTTCACCGCATAATACACCATCAACATTCATACATTCACAATACTGTCCAGTTACGCTTTATCCGCTCACACACATGTCCGACATCACTTCCCCATTCCACAGTATGAAGACAGGTTGAAGGTCTGGCAAGCATTTGAACTCAGATTATTAATATATTTTTGAGCATTCGCCTGGTAATATCTCAATTCAAGATTGTTCAAAGTCTCATATGTGCTGTCCTGCTCTCCTCGTAGTAACAAATAGAGGATGACAACAGACTGGTGTCTCAAGGCCTTGCTCAGGCTCACACAGCCAGGCTTCCTCAGGTCCGCATTAATCCAGCACATCTCTGTCTCTCCTCCATGAATATAAAACCCCCTGGAATTTGTAACAGTATGTCCTTCACGACACTCAAAGTCAGCTTCATTCCCATCAATATTAAATAAAAATTAAAGCCCACTCGATATATGAGAGTGTGCACTGATTTAATATTTCACCCCAGCAGTGAAAGAAGCCCTTGCACCCACACTCAACTTGCAATTTGGAAATAAATTGACTGATTTAGAGCCAGAAAGAGAGAGAGCGAAAAGGGGTCAGATGCGAACCTGGTATGCTAGTACTGAGTAGGGTCACATTGCACAACAAATCACTTGCATGAATATAGAGGAAGAAAACGATTGCTATTTCTGAAAGCAATTTTGTTTGGTGAAGGTGTGTAGATTGCCATGTATGTGAATATACCGCTCACACGACAGGAAGGGCACAAGCGTTTCATAAGAGTCAATGGCATATTTTGCTTTTAGCAGAAACAGTAGAAGCACAATGAGTTTCATGAAAAAGCAGACAAAACCTTTTTTTTTAAACAGCCTTCTGCACAGGCCTTGTGGGTTTTTTATGAGGTGACTTTCGTGGCAATGCATCCATTGTACTTAAATTGAGCCTAATGAAGAATAATTAGCTAGTTGAAACGTTGATAACAGAGCAGCTCAGTAAACGGATAAAAGATGAGCCGGCCTGGAGAAAGCGTCTGAGCTCTGCAGGAAATAGCAGCACTCATGTAAATTCACATTATATCAACATGACGAACTTAAGGAACAATTCACATTTCCACTTGCCTCCATTTCTTTGAAAACTGAAAAAAATCTAATGATAATAATAAATAAAGCTTATTGTCACATGCTCATTAAATCTGCATGTGGTAAAACTCAAGCCTTTAATTAGGAAGGATTGGAAATTAATATGAATATTTATTTATCTTAGCAACAAAGCATTGTCACACTAAAGTAGACTACGACTCACTCAAAGGCCTTAGAGAGGATTATTTTAAAAAAAGAGATAATTAACATAAAAATGGAAATGACTGTGTAGACTTTTCATGACTGGTTCATCATAAATAGTAAGAAAATACAAATAATATCTTAAATAAGCTATCTTAAAAACCATTTAATTAAATATATAGAACATGGGTCAGTAAAATTGTTGATATACTGTACATTACATTAAAATGAAAAACATTATATTATATAATAATATAATAAAAATGAACAACAATTTCTTAGTTAAGTAGATCATTGTTATCACAAAAACAGTCATATGGATGCCATGTGGTGATATTTAATGAATTTAACACATTATTTAATGACTTATGTATGTTATACTTTGGGACATATATTTTATATGGAAGAAAAAAATTGGTTTTCAATCATTTAAATGTTATATATATTAAGACAAATTGCCCACAACCTATACAATGTATTTATCTGTAGTGTACTTGAGATCTCAATACAAGGTTTTAATGAGGTCTGATGAGCGCTATAATCAGGACAGCGCTGCCATCTACTGGACGAATAGGTGAATAACAACAACAAGAACGCGAACACGACATCATCATCACATCACTGTCATCATAAACAACAACAACAAAAACAGTAATAATAATAATAATAATAATAATAATAATAATAATAATAATAATAATAGCCTATAATTAAAAATGCAGCTGGGTTACACAAATCTGGAAAAAAAAAATGGAATGTAAATTTGGGATATATCTTATGGACACATGAGATATCCTCTGTGTGTTAATAAAAGGGCAGCGATAAAATTACAATAAAGAGTAAAAGACTAAATGATCTCATAAAACAGGTTAATAACAGGTCACAAATATGATTGATGATTTTGAGTGAGTTGATTTAATGTGTCGTCAGTCTAATCTCACTCAGAAGGCGGATTAATGTTTCCAGTCAATCCCGCTTCAGCGAATCAACAGGAAATTTCGTAAAAGTGATGTCGTGATGTTGACGCTCCTCACCGTTTGTTCTACAGCATCGGTTTTCTCCGTCGTATCGATATGGCCGTTTCAACAAGTCAGAAGATCACCTTGATCTCTTGCATCGTTCTTTGTATGTCTTTATTTCTACCCAAATTATTTTTACCCAGAGTGAAGAAAGAAACAGCGCAGTCGGAGGGTAAGATGAGACAAAAATGTAATCCTTCATCATCCCTCGTTTAATGTTTCAGTAATGTCAGTGCTGATTTGACCATCCCTGTGATCTCTGTGCTCAGGTCCCCTGTTAACCTCTACCAGCTCCTCGTGTGTGGCTTCATAATGTGAGGATCACTTTCATTCCAAAACAAATCTATCCTCATTTATTCCTAACAAAACCTAACACCGTAACCATTGAAAAAAAAAAAAAAAAGAATAATAATATTGGATAATTATAACATTATAAGGAGATTTCATATATGTCATTTAGTTTAGTTTAATTTAGTTAATTTTTGTAATTCATATTTTTGATAACCACTGGTTTTATACAGAAAAAAAAATGAATAGAAATTGCTCTTTTTTTTGTGCAGTGTCTATAAAATAATTATATATTTTTATTTATTTTTTAAGTCGGACCAGGACATTTTCCTCCCCCACGACACAGACATTCATTCTCTGAAGATCATGATCACTGGGACACAGACTCTCATTACATCAAGCATTACAACCCAGAGGCCATTGCCAGAGCCAAAGGTGTTGGCAAGCCGAATCTCCTGGGCCAGGTCATCCCCGTCTATGGCTTTGGGATTTTCCTTTATATCATCTACTTGTTCTTTAAAGTGAGTCTTACCAGAAGCTATTTGGAAAATGGCTCCATTCAGCAGCTCTCCTGTAAGACTGATTCCCCAAGAGAAAAGATCTAGTAGGCTCTTTAATATATACAGAAATGTTCAAAAGTTTGGGTCAGTTAGATTTTTTATGTTTATGAAAGAAGTCTCTTATTCCTACAATGTTGCATTTATTTTATCAAAACTACAAAAAAAAACAGTAATATTGTGAAATGTTATTACAATTTAAAAGAACTGTTTTGTATTTCAATATATTTTAAAATGTAATGAATTCCTGTGATGCCAATGCAGAATTTTCAGTAGCAATTACAGTACTACAATCTTCAGGGTCACATGATCTTTCAGAAATCAGTCCAGAAATGTCTTTACTGTCACTTCTAATAAATTAAAAATATCCTAGCTGAAGAAAATAAATTTCTTATATGTATATGTGTGTGTATATATAGCCATAGGTACGCGCACACACACACACATATATGCTTCAGTTATGCTTGCTTTGATCTTTCAACAGCTGACCTCTAAGGACAAACCTCATCGACAAGGTTGCAGATTCCCTATGCTGCAGTCAGAATACACATTTGAAGAGATGCGTGAGTTTACATATACATCAAACCTAGTTAGACAACATTATGTACCTAATAATGATGCTCATCTTAGTAGCACCATATTGTAAAATTGTGACCTTTTTTTAAAATCACATTTCTGTTTTACTCTTATTGCATTCATTCTCAGCATTTCTGTAGCTAAACCACATGCAACTCCAGATAAGGTAGATTAAGATCCTGTCCAAGACATGGCAAGCTTTGTTCTCTCCCTTTTGTTCAACCCGGATTAACAATCAGAAGTAATGTTTTAGAAGGCTAGCCCCTCCTAATACCAATTAACTGCATGTCTTTTGGATCAGTAGTAAGAGGTTTAGCTCTATTCAACAAATGGATACCAAAGGGTGGAGGAGGCAACTGACATAGAGCATCAGTACTGCACTCACTCCCTGTACAGCACGTGTATGAAGAGATCAAACTATCCTTACAATTTTGCTATTTAAATAAATTTATGATTTAAATGAAACTACAAAGTGTGGCGGCCACATGTTTGAGTGAATATCTGTATCTTATGTGATTCTAAACCTCATTCAATTGTCTCCCTGGCAGCTACTTGTCAGCTGGCACAAATGCAGGCCAGAATGAGTGAAAAAGCCAGAGAAAAGAGAATATCTAAAGTTGTCCACCCATCTACCAGGTAATCAAATCGTATTTCTCTCCTTGCACCATCCAGTATCTTACTGATCAAAGAGCTGACAGAGCACTGACATGATCTGCATGCAACTTCAAATGGAAATTGGAATCCATTTTTTAAAAGGGAAAGTGCTATTTCACAGCATTATGATTCCCAAGAAATGCATTAACTGTTATAATGCATATCTAGAGTGCAGTGTAAGTCACTTTGGATAAAAGGATCTGCCAAATACAAATTATTATTATTTTTAATTCACAGAACATAGATCCATATTCTTCTGAGGAAACATATTTGTTTCCTTTTCTATTTTTAGCAGCCTGTGCAATTTGTTGACAAGTTTAAATTATTCTTAAAATAATGAACAACAGTGGTACATTTGTTTTGCAGCTTCATAATTAGAAAGAATGTGTATGTTGTTTTTGCAATGATTGTGATAAATTGCTTTTATTAACGTATTTCTGTCTCACCACTGGTTCTGACTTCAGGTCACGCAGGGGCACACGGAGGCGTGAGGAGAAAAAGCTCAAACAGCTGAAGGAGATCACCCAAATGATGCGGGAGAGACAGTTACGAGAGGAAGCTTCGCCAGAGGAGGAGGCCGAGGAGGCCCCCTACACTGCAGACTGGGAAGGTATACTTCAAGGCTTTGTGTTGGGTCCGCTGTTGTTTCTTGGTCCTTGAATTACATTTTATTCACTACTTCCCAAGGCTATCCAGAGGAGACCTATCCAGAGTATGACACGACCTCCCGCAGACGCAGATTTCCTAGTGTTATACTTGAAGAACCAGACCAAGTCATACTCACAGCAGAGGAGCTTGCTGAGAGAATGGAGAAGGAAGAAGAAGAGGAGGAGGAGGATGAGCCTGATGAGGAGGTGAAAGTGGAGAATGATGAAGGAGAAAAAGAAGAGGACGACAAAGAAGAAGAGGAAAATGAAGAGGATGAGGATGAAGATGAAGAGGAGGAGGAGGAAGAGGAAGAGGAGGATGAGATTCGAGAAGACCAGCCCTGTCTTCTTAAAAGTATTGATGAGGATGATGAGAAACTCGAGTACCCTGGTGAAAATGAGGAGGAGCAGAAACCAAGCAGGAGAAGACGACAAATCACTTTTAGCGATCACAGACACGTCTTCCATTATCCAAAGGGTGGAGCTGTTGGCTGCAAGTATGAGAAAGAGGAGGAAGAAGAACATGATGGAGAAGAAGAAGAGGAGGTGGAGGATGATGGGGCAGGGAATGAAGAGGAAGAAAATGGTGATGAAGAAGACTGTGAAGAAGAAGAGGAAGATCAACATAATGAAGATGGGCAGAGTGAGACAGAGAAGGAGGAGGAGGATCCTCTGATGGAGGCCGAGAGCCTGGGATTTAATGATGAAGTGGAATGTGAATCGGAGGAACAGGAAGTAGACCTCCTTGACTTCCTACAAACATACCAACCTGAGGTAACTATCATCTCCAACAAGTCAGAATCTACCAAAGCTCAAGCCTCTGGGACTCTTCGAATGCGTCACAAGAAACAAAAGGTGAAGAAGTGACCAGCCTGGGAAAAAAAAACAATAGTCTTGTGTTCGTTTATCCTGTAGTTTAAACATACCTTACTGTGTATCTTTCTTGCTTTGCTTAAGGAAACCGTTTCTCTGTAACTATCTAGGCTTTTCTGAGATCTCTTTCATCTGTTTCCAAGAACAGCTAGAGAAGATTTTAGAGTATGTTGTGTCAAAAATGGACACTTTCAAGACCCTTTTTCCAAAAAAAGTCTTTGCCAATAAAACATTTCCAAACAGAAATGGCTTTGTGTGAACATTATTTCATGAGCTGTAAAGCACTGTACCACAAATGCAATGATTTCATCTTAAATATTTGAGATGCAAAAATTCACATTCAGTTTTATTTTGAGTACTGTATACAAACACTGTATACTGACCACTGTACACATTTTACAAAACAGAGTGACATAATAGTTATACATTATCACTTTAACACAAGAGTGGTGAGATTTTTTTCCCAAACAATGAAAAATAGCACTAATTTTCAGTTTTTTACCATTTAGAGCGAACCCAAAAACTGTTATAGCATTACATGAAGTATAGAGAGTGCTGGAATGGTTTCACGAGGCAGTTAAAAAACAAACTTTAATAACTTACACAGATTTCTTTGCAAATTGGCCAAAGAACTTTACATATATTTTATAAATTTTCCTTTAAAAAAGTAATATTAAAAATACTTTTCCAGGGGAAAGACAGATGTCTGAAGCCACAACATTTCTATGACAAAAAGAATAGTAACAAAAAAGGTATGCCATTTACAGCAAATTTCATCTCTTTATACTGGATAAACAATCAGAATATTAGTTGTTGATGTTGTTTTAACTTAAAATGCACAGTTTTGTGCAATCAAGAATATTTTGTGTGATGGACAACAAACTTGATATTTTTTAAAATTAAACCAAGGGGCTCTCAGCAGGGAAAAAAATGATGATAGATTGATTTCTCTAAACACATTCATTTAACACTAACGTTATATGATTTCAGACAATGAAAAGATATTGATTTCTCCGGTTTCCAAAAAGTTTTTGTGACGTTTGACTGAAATGAAAAACAGTATGATAAAAAATAAACCTTGAGTCGTGCTAATGCATAATAGAGCAGATCTAGTAAATCAGTGTGGCCATATGAAGACTATTCAAGAATAGTTTGGCTTTAAGGGCAGTGTGTGCAGCAGGTTTTATGTTTTGTTATGTTTGTAGTTCAGTTGCCACACTGATAACTCAGCTTCACTTATTTCATTTCTTCATTCATCAGCATTGTTCAGCAAAGACACAGAAGTGTTCAATACAATTATAGATGATGATGTGAGTTTTGTCTAAATTCCACGCTGATGCTTTGTTCGATCCACAGATTCACAATTATCCTCATGCAGCAGGAAATTAAATAGATGACTTGAACCAACTATGTTGCTAAGTACAGTATGTTTGCATGCACAGTTATAATCAAACTACAATCACTTTATCAAGTTCTGATAGTCCGACCCCAAAAAATCAGACCGGTTAAATTTCAGTTGGACTAAAATGTTTCTATGGCAAATTACTAATGTAGGCAGACAGAAATCCAACTTTTAAAAGTGCATGTAAACAACACTGGCTTAAGAAAACAATGTAGCATCTCACCAACTTCAAGCATCACAAGTGTTTCATCCAAAGGCACAATATTTACAGCTTTCCACCATTCATCTCTACATAAAGTGCTCAGTACATTCCCCTACAAATGTAGTGGGTCAGTATGAGGTGATTACAGTATGTACTTACCCTGATATTGACCCTCACATAAACACACTTCTTCCACTATGTAGGACTTCAGGGGCTTTCACACCAGAGCTTCTGGATATGGTGAACCATTCATTTTGGTTTGTTTAAATTATATAAATGTCACTTTTGGGTCTCATGTTCCCTTGAAAACTGTAGATAAACCGTTTGCAGAACTGTGCAGATGGACACAAAGTGATAATGATGACATCTATTTTGTGGAATTGTCACACATTCATCAGATGATTTTTAAGAAATCCACACCAAAAGCTCGAATGTGGAGGCACCTTGGTCAGGCTTTGTGCTTGAAGCACGGGGAATTATTGGCATGGGGTAAGACACAAGCAGCAGATGGTATGGAAATCTATAAATACATAAATAGTGGATAAATATGTCAGACTGTCATACTTCATACTGGCTTCGGAGTCCTTGTGAAGAATGAACTGATACATTACATATGTAAAAGACATTGTATGAGACAAGTGACTTGTAGCTGAAGAAATGTCACATATGGAAGTCATATTGCAAAAAGTTCATTAAATCAAATATCCAAATTGTTACATCACAGCTACATGTTATTTTTCTTGTGAAAAATCATAATTGATAGGTTAGTAAACATTAATTCTTTTAGAATTATGATCATGGCAAAATTATTTTAGTTTTTAACCTTAGGGACAGAAGTACTACTGTAAAAGATCCTTATTTGAACATTAGCAAAAGGTTAGTTTTAGCTTGACGGTTAAGTAAAGAAAGTGAGTAAGAGATTTTTGACTGTCAATTAAACGAATGCATCCTCTTCTGATAAACTCCCACAGTTGAGCTTTGAAGTCTTTGTGCTTTCCCCCAACTGTGATGCCCTTTTTTAAAAAGTAGAAATGCCACCTTGCTCAGTCATATTCGCACAAAGAAACAAACTCGATACGCAGTCATGCCTCCAATGGAGGATCTTGAGAGAGGGTCCCAGCTGCTTTGGAGTTCACCACAGCCCTTTACTCAGTGATTGGGACTGTAAAGCAGTCTGGCTAGGTCCTTTCGTTCTTGTGGCTGGCAGTGAGAGATGGCTACTCACAGGCTAGCTTGCTGTCAAAACTGGACAGAGCAATAGCAAATGCCTGCAGGGCACACATGGGGTAGTTGTAGTCCATTGTAAAGACGTCCTCTGCTACACGACCAAACTGCATCACAATGTAATCCGCTGCATTCATGAAAGACAGAATACAGGGATGAGAATACAGACAAAACAAACAGGTACTTCTCTGTGTGGTTTCTAAAACACAATCCATCTCTGGAGTATGTAGTGGTTGGACACTTTTGGACACTATTTCAAAAATACTATTTCAAATATCTGATTTTCATTGCATTGCAGATACAAAATATCAAACAGAGTGGCTTTGGCAAACAAGTCATGCGGGCGCTTTTCTGAAACACTATTTTCAGTTATTTTAGACAGGTATTTTCAGATGGATGTAACATGAAATCAGGTTACAAAAAATATATATTTTGTAAATTTCCTACTGTAAATATATTAAAACTATTTTTTTATTAGTAATATGCAATGCTAAGAACTTCATTTGGACAACTTTAAAGGCGACTTTTGATTTTTTTGCATCCTCAGATTACAGAATTTCAAATAGTTGTATATTTACTGTTATATACTGAAACCTAACAAACTTCATTTTCTGAAATGTTTTGACTGAGAAGTGTAATTGTGATATATTCCTTTAAAATAAATGATACATTGATATTTTCTATATAATGCAAATATGCTATACATTTCTAAATGTGGCTTACAAGTGTCCAAATACATTTTGAGGCCAGTTTATACCTCCAGATTTAATATATGATTTACTATATGTACTTCTACATATATATATGTGTGTGTGTGTGTGTGTGTAAATAATTCTACAACATGAATTACATTTTAAGGCTAATATTGTTCTAAAACTAATATTGCTGTTGCCTTGTAAACCATGCAAGCAGTACACAAAGCTTAAGATGATCATTTTTAACTCACGGTCATTGTCATGAATGATCTGAAAATTTTTGACAGATGCTTGGGTGACCCTGCCATGGAAGTTGAGCACATATGATTGTGTATCATCGTTCCAGACCGGCGTCTTGTTGTGAAGCTCTATCACACTCTCAGTGCTTTTGTTCTGCCATCGAGCCAGTAGAGACTCGTGGTCCTGCAAAACAACAGACAGATGTGGGGGATTAGCTTTCCATTAGCGCATGTAACTTTGCCACTAATGCTAACATTTGTATACTGTATACAAAAATAGGCCAAGGGTCACTGGTTGCCTCAGACTAATGTTTTACATAAGTAATACATTACCTAGTATTTTACTGGTCATGTAACACAAATGATAACATCTAAATTAACAAATTGAAAAAGATTTCCACCTTGACAGCCTTTAACAGCCTTTGATCATGGAAGTTTTTTTGACTAAGTATTTTGTATTTTTAAAAAATTACAATGAACCTTTTGAGATTGTAGTTAATAACAGCCTATTTAAACACAACTATAGGCCTACATGCTGGATTATGCATTATGCTATCTGAAACAGTCCTACACTCACATTTCGAGGCCTGATGGAGACTCTTTCATGGTCCATGTTCATTCCGGGAACAATGACGCTCATCTTCCGAGGCCCCTTGAACCCTAAAACATTCGTTTCCTGCGGAACAGAACACAAACATCCGAATTAGTCACCATGTTTATATACATGTGACCCAAATCTACTCACTGAAGAGAAATTTTTAGAACTCATTCATCTACACTAGCATTTTATTTCCTGTTTTTCCTTCATCAGTGATATTGCTATGCAAAAAAACAGCCAGCAGAGATCAGGCTTGGCTCATGGTTGCTTGTGGCTCTGAAATGCAGGGCCCTCAGGGCTGGGTGCTGGCTCTGTGCTGGCCATTGACCGAGATCATGCTCACAAACTCACGTAGCAGATTGCGGCAAGCTCCTGTCGTAGATTCCCTGCTTCTAGGCTGGAGGTGGTCTTGACTGGGTTCACACCGCTGTCATATACCGTAAACTTGGTACCCATAAGGTTTGATCTGTGGGGATGACATCGTACTTACTGATGAAGTTCTTACAATGAAGTTTTCAGCGTGTCACAGCAAAGGAATGAAGCTCCCAAAGACTGTCAAGAATATGTTCAGGCCACATTTCACACCAAAATCAAAAGAAGAAAAATAATACAAATTAAAGCTTTTTTTTTTTTAGTACTAATAAAAATTATGGAATAGTAACATATACAAAATCAAAGATGTATGTTTTTAAGCAGCTGTAATGAGACTCAGACATTAGAACGCACACAGTGGCTTTCTCCTCATATGAACGAGGACACTCCTGCACAACAGCAATGAACCCAATTACAGTTTTAAATAGGTTCACACAGACTCATTAAAGGTCCCTCTTGAATGTTTAGACAGAGACAGATGTCTCTTGTCTCTAAAAAAACAGCATAGTTTTAAGTTACGCTACTGTATCTTATGAATCACGCGACACAATGAAACATCTTTAAATCTACCTCAGTTTGCCAATAAAGCTCTCGCCGCCCCGTGATAGGTCAGTAGGGTCGATGGAGATGAGGTAATTGGATGTTTTGCTCTTCTTTCTCTTCCTCCCGGCTAAAAGGAAAACCTAATGTATAACAGAATTTAATTGGACACCGAAACAGCAGCACAAAACGGACATCAAAAACATCCGATAGAGATTGAGACATAAACAAACAAACAATCAGAGACGGCGTTTCCATATATTGTTTTGAGAAATGACAACCAACTATATAACACATATAGATATACATATACATATAGGGAAGTTGGCTATATGTATTATTCTACAAGGTAAAAAAGATGGCTATAAAACATGGCTTTTAACATATGATTTTTGATTTTAGGATAAGCATTTAACAAGCGCAGCAATATTATGCTGAGTTGTCATTTAGCTCTCCCTGCAGGCTAAATATGGTTCCTTTCATCAGAATCAATCATTTCAAGCCCTTTGGCAAATTGGATGAATGGAGTGTCACTGATTGGGCTTGATTGCTGGTGCTAAACAATGATGACTTCTTGGAAAACATGGAAATAATCATTGTTTCGGTGTGTGTCTGACCTTCTTGCCATCCTCTCTCTCCAGATGGAGGTAGTAGGTGGGGTACATCCCCCTGTCCATGCCCTTCTTATCCCGTGTGATCCTGCATTTCACAGCCACTCCTTGAGGTGCGGGTCTGAGAGTGAACTCCTCCAGGTCATCTACGTCGATGGATGGTTCATTGGCCAATGGGCTGGAAGCTGAGGTCGCCTCCTGTCATTGATTAGGCAGATACAGATTGATCCCAGTCAATTATAAATTTACGTTAAGAGAAGGGTACAAAGTGTAAATAAATAAATATATATAAATATATATATATATATATATATATATATATATATATATATATATATATATATATATATATATATATATAAATCAGAAAGTATGAGACATGAGGAAAAAAAAGCTGATTTAATAATAAATAAATAAAAATCTGAACACCCACTGAAAAATAAGATATGTGTTATATTTAAACCTTGAAAGCAACAAGAACAACAAATTGTGAAGAAAAAAAAATGTTCACATAAAAGTGTGAGTTGAACTTAATTGCACAGATTACATTATATAAGCATTTTCACTAGTGCACTCATTGCTTGACATTTGGACCCCAGTGTATATTAATCAAATGTCCCTGTGGTCTGAAATGTAAGCAGCTGGATTAAAATGGAAATGTTAAAGAGCAACAAAGCAACCCAGTGACGTTATTAGGTTCAGGCCCAAGAGACATGGATGAGCAACTACACAACCAAATGAATAACATCCGAATTTAGACTCCCATGAAATTAGTTTACTGGAAGAACTCGGATAACAGACAAATAACATGAGGAAAAAAAAATATATATATATATATATATATATATATATATATATATATATATATATATATATATATACACACATACACACACACACACACACACATATATATATATATATATATAAATATATATATATATATATATATATATGTTTTAGGTAAATATGCATGTGATATGCACAAGTGAATAATATGAGATAAGGACCATTTCTTTAAAGTTTACAGATTTTAGTTTAATGTTTTTTTTGCAGTGTGACAAATAAATACAATTTAAAAAATCTCCATGTAGTCTCTCAAATAATAAAAGCATAAAAATAAACTTGAATTTTTTTTCTTCAGAATATATTACAGTCACAATGCATAACACTACAGGAATTCTCCCAATTTGACTTATCTACTAATACAGTTTTCTTAGTAATAGATTTTTATTTTCTACAAAACACTGTACATTGTGATCACCAGTGAAACAGTGGTAAGAGCAGGGGTTTCATACAGGCATGGTTTCCATCAAGTTATTTTAAGAAAGTAATCATTTCTCCGTTGCCATAGGAAACAACGGGACTCTGACCCTCTGTTTTCAGCATTGCAGGGTTTGTGCCAAGATAGACACAAGAGAATACATCCTAGCATGACAATCCACAGACTGCTTGTGTCAGCATTGTACATGTAATATAACTGGACACAGATGAGTTCACATTTGGAGCTAACGCACATATACTGCTCAAAATAGCAGGCAAGCTTCAGTTTAGACAGCAAAGGACAAGGATTGACCTTCACTATGCAAAAGTGCAGTTGGGGAATCAACAAAAATGATATAAATTTGGTCAGCAATGCATTATATACTGTGGGTGTCAAGTCAGAATCTTATTGGTACTGAACTGCATCTAATCCACAGATCTTTAACTTTTTTGCAGGCCAAGGTCCCTTTGGTGTACTTAGTGACAGAACAGTGACCCTCTACATACTGTAAAAAGAGTTTTATATATTAAGCATGACAGCATTAAGCATCTCATAACTTGTATATAGTACCATACTAACGCATTTTCATACATTATGATGCTTAAAATAATCATTTGAATCCATATTGAATCATATCTGTACAGGTATTCAAAGTCATATGTATATAACAATATAATTTTAAAGCATTTTAAAAGATTATCTTCTTTAAAAAAAGTCTAATGTGGGAGGAACAATGAAACGTTTTTCTGACTTCCACCTTCTTAATTTTAGCTTAAGTTCAAATTTTTTTACTATTTACTACTATTTTTATATAATGCATACTTTGAAGTAGAAAAACCAACCACACACACCTCCCCCCCCCCCCAAACAAAACGACAAAATACACTATATTCAAAAGATCAAGAGTTTTTATTTATTTGACCAAAACAATAAAATTGTGAAAACTCATTACAATTAAATATAATTGTTTTCTATTTTAATGCATTTTAAATGTAATTTATTCCTGTTATGGTAAAGCAGAGTTTTCAGCAGCCATTACTCCAGTATTCAATGCTTTGAAGCACAAGAAATTTCAACATTTCTTATAATCAGTGTAATAGATAATGTCTTTACTGTCACTTTTGATAAATTTAATGCATCCTTGCTAAATAATAATAAAAAAAGGCATTTCTTCAAAAAAAAAAAAAAAATGTATGACACCAAAGTTTTGAATCGGATATTAAATATTTATCTTCAGTCTCCTCTTAGTTATGAAAAGGTAATTATGGTAACCATTATTAACAGTCTACCTTGCTGGACTTTTTGCTGGTGGCAGATCCAGGTCTTGTGTTGCTGTTGAGCTGAGATGAACTTGAGCTGACCAAATCATCTTCATCCTCTTCTTCATCAAAGTTCATGCTACTGGAGATTCCTTTGAACAAGAAAAAATATTGAGGAGTTAATTAAATAGTGTGTCAAAAGCAGAACATGTGGAGAGAACAGCAGCAGGCATTAAGCAAACATGGAGGCATTATGCAGTGCAAATAACTGCACTCTGATGCCAAAAGAGCATTAGACACAAAACCAACGGATTACATTTAGGATAAAAAAAAAAAACACCACTCCTAGTCAGTTCTATAAATTAGCAGAAAATAGAAAATTATATTAAGACAAAATTATTGTCCAATAAGTCATGCAGACAGTAAAGACATGATTTAATCCAAATATGTCACAGAAGGAGGAGAGAGAGGCAGACACTGAATCTAAGTGCTATATAGCATGTAAGATCTCAAAGTGTTTGTCACCAGATGATGTTATTATAGGAACATGACGTTGTGTTGCATGTTAGGCGATCGGTGATACTGAAGAACAATCTACAAATCATGTCTCAAGATGGCAGCATTCTCTCCATCTGTCTCTCTCTCCGCTCTCGTTTGCGTTACCCTGAGGACTATCGCTGGTGTACCTTTCTTCAGCATGGTGACCCGTAGGTCCTGTTTGCCCTGTGACTGTGTGTTGCCCACTGCCTCACCCTGGCCCTCTGCCTCACTCTCCAGGGCAGGTGAGTGGCCCACTGTCAGGATCTGAATCTGGTTGCCCAGCTCCTGACCCTCATCCTGGAAGGCAGCGGGCCCATCAATTCCTGTAGTACCACCACAACACAGTAACACTGTTAACTCCACCATATCAACCAACCTCTATCCACTCTTTGGTATCACATAAATGATGGTATACATGGAAATATGGAGACAGACATTTAAATCATAATGCGTGAATGACTTCCTCTGCAGTATTAGAGTCTATTTGATGGACCTTTTTCACACAAACACTACCGGATTATTTAGATTTTTTTTAAATACTTTTTAAAAGTTTCTTATGCTCATCAAGGCTGCAATTATTTGATAAAAAAAATACAGTAAAAACAGTAATATTGTGTAAATATTTTAAAATTAATTTATTCCTGTGATGACAAATCATTAGTCCAGTCTTCAGTGTCACGTGAGTCCTTCAGAAAACATACTAATATGCAGATTTTGTTTTGCTAAGTTAAAACAGCTTTAGCTGCTTAATATTTTTGTGGAAAATATTAAATATAATTTTTTAAGGATTCTTTAATGAATAGCACGATTAAAAGAAGAGCATTAATTTGAAATATAAATCTTTGGTCTTTACTTTCAATTTTGATTTATTTAATCGGAATAAAAGTATTTATTTCTTTTCCTTTTTTTAAGAAATCAACATATTAGAAGGAATTTTAAAGTATCATGTGACACTAAAGAGTAGAGTAATGGCTGTTGATGACTCAAATTGAATATTTTTAATTGTAAAAATATTTAAAATTATTGCTATTGATATAAATTATTAATATTACCATTACAATATAACAATATTATTATGTATTTTGATCAAAGGTAAGCGTAAGAGACTTATTTAAAAACACACAAAAAAATCTTAATTATTCGAAACTTTTGGCTGGTAGTGTATGCAATATATAACCTTCTCAATTAGCTTTTCATGTGCTGATGCTTTTAAGTGCCCTTGGGGTTTCAAGAATTGTCTTTTTATCAGATGCTCTTATGTCAGCCTGGATTCTATATTTCACCCAATAGTCACTATTAGTGAAAGAACATGTTGTCCCAGTCAAGCACAGCTACATGCAACCGTCCAGATTATAGCTAACATCTACCCATGCATCCAACCAGGCCATATCAAGTCATTATAGCTACTGAGACCCTTCTTTTCCCCCTCCAGGGATTCTGCTGAACAATGTCAGAGAATTAGCTCTGACTAGATGGCTGAGAGGCATTAGTGCTTGTGATTGCAGAATAATCAGTACTGCATTTAGATGCTGGGGCTCCCTAACAAGGTAAGTAATCATCAGAGAAAAAGCCAGAGAGACAGAGAATATTGATTAATCAAGAATAAAATGAACAAGATGCTTGCATCAGCTTATTCTTTCACAGCTTTGGGTTGAGAAACAAATCTATGATTTGAAATCATCATTTGTGAGTCACAGATCTGTTTGTGCAGGTTATTCTGCAGATAAAGCACCATGACCTGTGTCAAGGGCTGCTACACGATTGTGGGGGATATGATGTTCTGCTATCACAGTCTCAGAAGATGACTAGAAGCACCATAATAAAAGAGCAACAGGTGACTAAATACTGTAGCTCTGTTCAGACAAGCAGAACTTTTTATTATTATTATTTTTTAAAGCATATCTGGCTCAATTAGTTTCAGTTTTTTGCAGTCTTTTTCTTCTTTCTAACCACATCCATACCCGTTTCCAGATAAATGTTGTGTACATCAAACCTACTTTGTAAAACTAAAGAAAGCGGTCTTCAAACCTAGATTGGTAAAGTTAAAACTACCAAACATGTTATGTTTACACGAAATGCTTACAGTAGGTTTTCTTCTCACAAAATAGAGTGCTGAAAGAATAAGTCTTAGAACCCAGAAATAAATGTTATTCTTTGAACTTCCAGTTCCATTGTCCTGAAGTTAATACATGGGTTTTTAGTTAAATGCCTGGAATAATGTCTGAGGCAAACACTTGCTTTGCACATTTTATTCAAGATAACACCACCAGTGATTTTTTGTCTTGAGAAAGGTGGTTGCAAACAAGTGGATAATTGGGACTAAAGAGGTTGGTGGAGACATTAATGTGATCACCCAGAACAGGAAAACTACTTGCTTAGATCTTACTTAGAACTACTTACTTATAAAATCTAATAATAACTAGTTTGCTTTTAAATGCACAGACTCGTTGTGTTTACAGTATATTCAAAGTCTCGCGAGCCATTCTAAATCAAACTTGTAGATTTTAAATAAATATGCTGCTGATTATTGACTTTTGGTGATTGTATTTATACTTCAAAATTCATAAAAGTTGTGTTCATTTGTAGAGATTATCTTGATAAACAAAATATTTAAGAACTATAAACTTTTGTCGGTCATAGATTATTTTACGCAGTGATCAAAAAGGAAATGGAAAATCCTATTGGCTTTTTTGTCAATGGCTAATTCCAGGTTTCTGGGTTGGTCTTTGAAAGCATACCATCCCTGCAGCACTTTATTATTGTAATGTAAAGCAACACCTTCAGCATATGAAGGCAAAAAATAAATGTTTTCGCCCCCAAGAAATCCAAATGCTCCCTTGTGTGTCATACTGGTGCTGAAGTTGAGCTAAAAGCATCACCACTTGATGGATTGAGCCCCTGCTCCTATTTGTCTATTTCATGAAAGTTTTTGTCTTGTATTGATGAAGGCCGCAGTAGGTCATCTCAGAACTGCTCTTGGCAGGCAGACAGTGGCTGCTCTTATAAGGAGTATTAGAAGGGATTTTGTTTTTTTCTTGAAAAACTATTGGCAGTACAACAGCAGTTTGGTTCCTCTCCAGGGGTGCGATCATTAATGCCGTGTGCCACGCTGTCATTGACAGAGAAAGCAGTGAAAACCCTCAACACACTTTCAAAGGGAAATGGATTTAGATGAGGGGAAATTAAAATGCAAAAACAGTACAGGGAACAGGAAGACATGATAAGATTGTTTGTAGCTGTGGAAGTTAAAACAAACACACCACATGAGAGATGGCAGATTACAATAGCTGATGTTTGACTGGAATTATGTGCTTTTTATTGGTTTACTTTTATCCAATTTGCAAGCAAATTAACTATGTTTTAAACCTGTATGACTTTTTTTTTCTTCTGATGAACACAAAAGAACACACATGGAGGAATAATAAGTTTCAAACTGGTAACAAAACAATCACAGAGCTTCCCCCTTATATAATGACAGATTCTACAAAACCTTTAGATAAAAAGCAAATGCTTTTTATTGCATTGTCATTTTATTGCATCAGGGTTGTTGTTGTTTTTTTCAAGCAAATAATTATAGAAATTTGAACAGAATTTTTAAAGCTGAACATAATAAATGGACAAGAGAGTTAGATTTTCAACAAATTACTATCTCCAATCTTCGTTCTGCTTTAAAATAATTATATGTGAATAAATCGCCAGGTCCAGATCATATTTCTCCGTTGCTTTTAAAATTAGCGGCTGATTTTATTTATCTTTTGCTGACAAATCAGTTTAATTTTTCATTAACTAATACAATCCCTAAGATCTGGGAATCAGCATTTGTAGTTCCCCTGTCAAAGGGGTTGATGCTTCTTTAATGGATAACTATAGACCCTGATCTAAGCTCCCGATGTAGAACCCAATGTGTACAGATGGAAGGTGTTTAGTCAGATCCTCTGGAGGTTGTTAAGGGAGTCCCACAAGGATCTGTGTTGGGGCTGTTATTATTCAGTAATCTGCCTTAATTTTAATATTGATAATGCAAGGTTCGATTTTTATGCAGATGATACTATCATCTATTGTTCACCCACCTCTAAGCAGCAATCTTTTTTATTGCTTTTTTACAGTCTGCTTTTGATATTATCCAACACAGGTTTTGGGATTTGAAGCTGGTTTTAAATGTTGGAAAATCAAAATGCATGTTATTTTCAAATTCTAAAACTTCTCAAGAAAACTCTATTGTTCTTCGGACTTCTCAGGGGAGCCAAGTTACTTCGATGTCAGAGTAAAAATACCTGGGTATTATTATTGATAACACATTACATTAAGTTGTGCTTTTCATTCTGTGGGAGGAAGAAATTAGGGTAACACTTTCTAAGAAGCCTGTATTTATAATACATTATAAGGGTATTCTTAAGGCATTATAATGCATTTTTTTTTTTAAGTATAATTTATCATAAAAACAATCACTTATTTGTGTTTTAAGTTTAAGAGTATGATTATTTATAACACACAATAAACACCATATTAAATCTACTTAATTTATAGTATAATGGGCTGTATCAATCTTGACATTTAAGATCTGGGCAGTATCTTACTACAGCTTGTAGAGGTTAGATGTAGAGTGTTATTTGAGTGTTTCCTGTGGAGCTAATGTTAATTAATTGATGTGAGCGTAATACTACAACTGAAAAAATGTGATGTTTTATATGGTTACATTTTTTTTTTAATGGCCCTTAATCAATCGACTATAAGCAACTTTGCAACTACATGCCAACTCTCATTAGAGTATTAGTATGCTCGAATGGTCAAATCTAGTGTAGTAGAATAAGTTGATGTACTTGCAAAGACACTTAAATTCAGTTTATCTGTTTGTTGACCATCAAAATAAAGTATTAGCATATATTTAGAGGAGCAGACATACTAATACTCTAATGACCGGTAGTTGATATGTAGTTGCAGAGTTACTTATCAACAGAAGTCTAAAGGGTACCATCAAAATAATCAAACCGATATTACAATAAAAATAGTTCAAAGCAAACATGTCATATTACACATTCATCTGATCTTATGGCTGTTTGAGAGTATTGTTATTATTATTATTATTATTATTATTATTACTACTACTTATAAGTGGTCTTTGACCGCTTTAAGTAACATAAGAAAAATGTCAAGATACAAGACTTATAATAAAAAAATTATAACTATGAGAAATATAATCCATTGTAAAAGTGGATGCAACATGTTCATTGTGTTACACATCATCATACTCTTAAAAGCTATAACCACAAATAAGTAAACATAATATATTACAACTGTTCTTATGAATACTCATGAGATGATACAACATAGAAGTTTTTTTTTATATTGCATTATGCATTCATTATAATGCTTTAAGAACACCATTATAATGTATTATAAATAAAGGCTTTATACAAAGTGTTACTGAAATTAGTGTCTGTTTTTTTTTTTTTCTTCTACCTGTTCTCAATTGTGTGGATAAAGTGTATCAGCATGCTCCCTCTTATCTTCATGCCTCCTTGGATGTTTTGTGCCATGGTGCTTTGAGATTTATAATGATTGTAAATTTTCCAACACATTTTTGTGAACCATACAAAAGAGTTGCAAGACCTTCTTTGAGTATTTGGAGGAAATGCATATCTATTGATATTACGCCATTTTATCCCTGCTGTTTTATTCAAAAGATTTTGTCTGACAATTATCATTACATTCTCAATCAATTATAATCTTTGTGTGACCTTTGTCAAAACTGATCTTGGTAAAACTTCCTTTAAATATGCCACCACTTCAGATTGGAATCTTCTCCAAAAGGAGACTTATTTTTATATTTATTTTTACTTAGAGAGTGGTCTTCAGTCTAGAGAGTGGTGGTGATTGTTTTAATTGGTTATACATACTGTGTTATGTCAGTTTAGGTATTGTATGTTGTAACTTTGTTGTTTATTGTTTACACAAACTTGGCTGCCTATCTTAACCATGACACTCCCGTAAAAGAGATTTCAATCTCAGTGAGTCTTTTCCTTGTTGAATAAGTTAATAAATAAATATTTTAAAATTTAATTGGATCCAAACAGCATTGGACTCCATTGACTTTCATTGTATGGAGAAAGAGAATGAGACAGAGAGAAAGAGAGAGAGAGAGAGAGAGAGAGAAATTTTCCATAAATCCTTATTTTGTGTTTTACAGAATAAAGACATACAGGTTTGGAGTGGCATGAGGGTGAGTAAATGATGACAGAATTTTCATTTTAGGGTGAACTGTCCCTTTAAGGCTATGTCATAATGTAGTATAACAATTAAACAATGCAGAAAAATAATAAAAATGCTAACTGAAATTGCTGCCTGTATGGCATGCACACATATACTTTATATGCATAGCAACAAGGCAGTTTTGAAATCAATGTGAAAACTCCAGAAAAAAAAACACTACAGTTTTAATACTTTGAAAGAAGTCTCTTATTCTCAACTAGGATGCATTTACAGTGGAGAAAATATTTATTTTATCTCCTGCTGATTTTGTAAGTTTGCCCCGAAATTAAGTTTTTCATGGTACATTTATTGTAACGTCTGAAAACAGAATACCAACAAAAATAAAAATCCAGAAAAAACACATCCTATAAAGGTTAGAAATTGATTTGGATCAATAACAAGCTCCTCCCATGTAGTTTGGGGCTGATCCCTCACTTTTCTCATGGTCATCCTTACCCCATGAGATGAGATCATACAAGGTCTACAATCTTGTCTCTGATATCCTTTGGCAGCTCTCTGGTCTTACCCATGGTGGTGGAGAGGTTGGAATGGAAGATACAGATTGTGTGGACAGATGTCTTGAACACCTAACGAGCTGAGATAAGTAGTAACTTCTTAAAAGTGGTAGGACTAATCTGTGTTCCGCATGGACACATAACTTATTTCACTTACTAAAATGTAAATCAAATTCTAACCTTCATATAA
>NW_020524093.1:0-37615 GCF_003368295.1 Carassius auratus | reverse complement strand
AAGGACAGGCCATGTGGTTCTGAGCTCTTTGTAAACAGTTAAAGCACATAAGCTTTTTAAAGCAAGCCTTGCGAATCAACTGCAGAAGCCTGTTTCAAACCAGCAAGATCCTGTTTACAGATTTACATTACCTGGCATTACTGTACCTGTGTAACAGAAATCAGTTTCCTCCAGCCAGTGCTTTCCACAGTCTATGGCTAGCAAACTTGCGAGGGACTGGTTCCATATATTTAAATACTTAACTATTTAAAATAGGGCACAAAGACAGTTTGTGTACTCCTCAGGGTTTAAACTAAACCGGTTTAATGCTTTGTTAGACTATATAATTATATTAATACTAGAGAGATGCACCACTCTAGGAACCATTTCCTGTTAGCTGTGTCACCCAGAATGATGTCTAACGGGTCACTGGCTGCCCAGCTTTGTAAAGCCAGTGGAAATGTGATCACAGACAGAAGGATAGAGGAGAGACCAGAGCTAGCATGTGATCTGTGTTCTCTGGATTCAAGGGTCTGTTATAGAAGGCCGTTAAGTGCTTTGGTTTAGTGCCTCATTTAAAGCAAGTGTACTGAACCACAGCACACTCTTAGATTTGCTGCCTCAAATCTTTCCATCAAACTCATGGTATTTTGTTGGTGGTTTCAATTATACATGAGCTTGAATGTAGCTAAATATCGTTACCATTTTATGCCATTATGTTGCATTTATAGATTAATAGGTTCAGTTAGTGATGGAACACAAACAGCAGTTATACAGGATGAATTGTTCAGCTCCTCGATCCTTAAAGAGTTCAGCCTTTCATCACATCTGTCATTTGGTTTATGCTCAGGTCTGCGAGACCTTAAGAGCTTCTCCTACTCTTTAGTTTCCAATTAATGATGTCACAGTGTTGCTATGGATACCATTTTGGACCATAGATGCACAGCAGGCGAAAAGCGTTCCTGTTGTTGCCCATGTGTCAGGGCTCTGGGGGCAATCTGAGCCACTTACAAACAGTTGCACATTTTCACTTTTGAAAGCTTGCAGCGTTTGGGTCTGATGTAATTACTATTACTATGATACATAATGTTCAGTCGTGTGTCCTTAAGTCTATTGACTGCTTGTTTGACATGTTGACACTGGCACTAGGAACTTCAATTTCACCTTATGTAATCACGCTGTTTTTTCTCTCCCTATACAAGTAAAAAGCAGGAACAGGTTTTACTACTTTAGTGAGTTTTTTCGGTGTCTTTTTTGCTAAGAAACTAGAGCAATTTCTCATGCAGATCGGTTTAAATTTGGCTACGATGTTAAATGAGTAATTTTCGGCTCCCACAGTAACCACAATCAGTATTGTGCATAACTTCACAACCTCTGTAGGTGTGCTGGTGTGCCTTTCTGATTCAGTGCCTCAGACTGGGGTGTTCTCAAAGTTTGCTATGTTGTGTTGGGCAGGGTTGACAACTGCCCCGAGTTGGAGACGAAAACATCCAAGTGGCATTACCCAGAAGGCAGAGTTCTGCGACACCACCCCAAGCTAAACACTTACACCCTGACGCTAGAGGATGTGCCAGGGTGTCCTCACACCGAGCCTTCAGTGTGATGTTGGAGGAGCTCCGAATCCCTTCATTTCAGTCACATCCAGAAGGGGGGAGTCAGTGATATTAGTCCTCTATTTTTCTCCCTCTGCCCTTTAAGATCACAGTGACATTTGCAGCTGGGTACGATCAGCAGGGATGTTTGCTTTTGTGGTAGAACACTGCAGGAGGTAGCTATCTGTGACTAAAGGAAGTGACTAAATGCAGATCACAAACTAGACTTCTTTTCTGTCTCTGTGCACGCACTCTTGTGCTGTCTTCTCTGGGTGAATGTTCGTGTCAGTTTTAATGAGGGCTGTAGGGTGTGCTGCTTTATTTAATAGCTGTTTTTGAACTTTGTTTATTCAGGAAGTCCTCCGCGCAGCATAAGCCAGCCACTGCTGATTCTTAACCGAAACTTCAGCGTAGATCAGAGCCTGTTGACTGCCTACCGACCAATTTACTGGAGCCTGAGCATCAGGAACCCAACTCTGAACAGGAAGAAACCTGCAAATCGAACTGCTCTGCCGTTGAGGATGGACTGTGTATTCGTCAAAACGGCACAGATCATCATGTCCAATCGCAGGACTGGGAGGGTTGCGCTTGACCCGCCAGCTGTAGAGGATACTGGGAAGGCCGTCAGATAAGGTTGACTGTTCACAGCAGCGGATAGAAGGCGATTCTGTGACTTTCAGTGCCCCTTCCTGTGGAAACCAGCAGGAGGAAGTTGATATAGAACTCTGTGTAATCAGTGCCAAACAGGGGGCTGCTTCACAGCCTGATAAAGGCAACCAAGAAGAGCAGGAGGCTTGCCAGAGGAGTTTACAGACTGAAAAGACAATAACGCTCAATCTGGCAACATTGAGTACGCAAGACATGGGCCACGCACAATCTCAGGGTCTCCTCCCCACGGAAACTAGTCAGCCTTCACAAAGAGAGGAGGAGAGCAAGGGGAGTGCTGATCTTAGTTGGCGAAGGGACTTACCAGAGGAAAGGGAAGGGGAGAAGAGTAGCAACTCTAAAGCACTTTCTTCCCATGATTCAGAGGAAAACGGTCAGCACGACGAAAAAGTTTGAGTCCAGGCTGCCTATGGAATGCTCGTTGGGAATAGATGATGCTAAATTGACTTTAATTCAGGGTAAATTCTGCGGTTACCTCGTCCGTACGAAATAATGAAACTCTTATATCTGACAGTGTTTGACAAGCCCACATGGTAGCCTAGAGACAGAGACAGGAATCTTAGCGAGCGCACAAAAGGCAACACTGAGTCAGCTTCTGGTTTGGTTACAGATGACGTTAGCATAAAGCAGAACTCTGGATTTAGCATTTCAGAAGGTGATCCTTTGGAATTGTTAAGTCTCCAGCCAAACATGGCACCAGGACCGGAGGATAAGGTTCGACAAGGACTCTCACCCTTCCTGAGACTTTCTCTCCTGAAGTTCCAGCTGTGGAGCCCTTGTCTGAGACTACAGAAGGTTTTTCAACAGCCAAACCAAGTCACACAACCTCAGAAACTGCATTAGAATGTCAGGAGATTTTGAATGACTCAGACTGTGACATCAGTTGCAATAGCAGGGCTTTCTGTTGAGATCACTGCAGAGGACTCATGTTGCCAGATTGCCGGGTCTCTGCCTGATGGAAGCAAGGAGGAGGTAGCTCCTAATTATATGATAAACCACCCCTAAGGAGATCTTTGAAGAGCAGGAGTCAATTGATGACATCATTGTCTCCGAGTTGGAATGCAAATCAAAATCTTCTGATGAATCTTCTCTGCCTGTTGACTCTGAAGCCTTTATCGTAAGTGATTTATACAACAGGGATGCTTCTACGATTACTGTCTTTCTGAACACTGTGGAGTTGATATAAGCATAGGAACTTCTTTCGGAGGAGAAGAGGCATCTGAAACATTTGTTCAGTCAGACTCTACATCCAGACTGGGCTGAGCAGATTCCTGAGGAAGATTCTGGAGATACCACAAATGAAAATATAATTTGTGAGCCAGGGGAACCATCGGTTCTAGTGTCCACTTTGCAAGGTGAACCGGGATTTAAGGATGTTGCTCCAGATGACTCTCTACAGGAAAGGGAAATTGACTCCACTTCGCGGGACACAATCAACAAGCTCCTTGATCTGCCGGAAATCACTAACAATGATTGTCCTGAATCCAATGCACAGTTCCAGCTCCCAGAATCCTCCAAAGAGAGTGCCAACACACCATCAGAACCTACTGCTGAATGTGCGAATGTCCTTGACCCGTCTTGTGCCTCACCTCTAACAGAAAGCCAAGGCAGCAGACCTCCTGAGACCCCCCTTCACTGATGGAGTTCAGATCTCTGCTGTAATTCCTGATGGGGATGAATGTGTTGAGATGGCTACCGATATGTGCGAGACGACTGTCGCGGGGGACAGCACATGCTCTCCCATGGACACCAGCAGTGGTTCAGCTCTGAAGAGCTCCTCCATTCTGACCCACTCAGTGCCTCATCCTCAACAGCTGAGCTCACTTCCCCTTTGGATATTAATAGTGGATCACACCAGGGTTTGGAACACACTTCCCCAGTGGATATAGACAATGGTTTGTCTTCAGAAACACCTGAGAGCCTGAATGGATTACATCAAGATCCTCCTGACTTGTTTGATGGATCACAGTGAAACTCTTCAGCAGTGTGCAGAGGAACCACATGTCGACCAAATGACGGGTAATGCATTTATATTTTTCATTCTGTCATTTCTGACTGTGTGAACAATCATTTTAGCGAATCTGATGCTATTACATAACGCTACTTCTTACAGTCATCCCGTGTAACAGTTGTTTAAAAAAAAAGTCTGAAAACTTGGTGCTGCCTTCAAAATGAAGTATGTTTGACATGCCGTTCCAATTAGATTGTTTGCAGCTTAAGCAATTTTGCCATTGGCTTCATTGTGTTCTGATACATGCTTGTGAGTGTGCATGTGAATACAATGGTGTTTGCCTTACAAACTATTTTGTATGGACATAACGTTGAGCTTATTCTTATATAGGTCAAATTTATTCCCACTTTGTCTGTAATGTTATTTTTAGTAACAATTATAAGCACATTTCTGTCAACTGAAACAAAGCTCGATCAGCGTTTTAGGTTTTTCATCCGGAAGGGAAAAAACTTCCTTGTCATCAGGGAACAGTGTTAATAGGGAGTGTTTGCAAAATGATAAGTGTATTTGAAAGTGCATTGTGTCATGGCAACCCGGTGATGTCAGCTGTGCCTCACATCATTGAATGAAAACAGTTGAAAGATTGTCTTGTGAAGTTTATATATATATATGTATACACACAAAGTAAACGCCCAGGGTCTTTTCCACATGATTAGAATTCAGCATTGTTCTACTAATAGCTGCTTACCATATGTGTTATTTATATCACATTCATGGAGGTGCTGATGATCTCAGTTGGAAAGGAGGAATAAGTCACTTCTTTTTATCAAAACATGGGGTTTGTAACGTATCTAAATTGTCTTATTACGATTTGTTCATTTTCTGAGTAAACAAATAAACCTGCCCCACAGAAATGTTCACTCTTGGACATGAATCAGCGGCTGAGTTAATGAATTACATATTGATTTTTTTTGGAAGTTTCCATTAAAACTCACACGAGTTTCCTTGAAACTAGGTTTCACTTATTTACCTAAAGCGTTTTGTTGTTTGTACATGCACAAAAAACTAGCCTCATCATCTACAGTAAGTTTCAAAGAGTGGCCAAAGCAGTTACTTTTAAAACGTAAAAGTGCTTCAGCCTTTCAGTTTCAAATCATGAATGTGCTTTTTCTTGATTCCGCCTCACAGATGACAGCGCTTTAGCAGAGGATGAGGTGGACGGACACCAAGACTCCTCGGAGACATAGCGAATTCCGAAGTGGTGAGTATTCTTTGGCATTTTTCCTCAACCTGCCATCCACTAAATAAATCATTAACATTTAGACCTCTTGGTATGATTCACTCATAGTTTGCGTCCAGCCACCCTGAGTTCTCAGTAGCTAGGAAAGTGGTAGTTTCCCGAAAGGCTTCACTAAGCAGAAATTCAGTGATGTTTTGAACCTGACCTTCTGTCGTAAATCTGATTTCTCCGCCTGGTTGCTGAAAGTGCCTCGGCGTTCTGACGCAGGTCTGAGTTGGAACTGCTGAACTGTGTCTCATAAGGTCAAACTGGCAGATATGGGAACACTGCCACCCCACAGCTCACACTGTGGTTGTGTGTGTGTGTGTGTGCTGTCCTTTTCTCACGGAGGAAAGATGACTTCACCCTGAACACCTTTTTTTTCCTAGTTGTGTGTCAGAGGGATGATATCAGTGTGTTCATGGAGAGAAAAGAGAAGCAGGAAGGGAAGATTTGATAGCTTGGGTGTTTATGCGGGCCAGCAAGAGTGATAAAGTGAGATGACTATCTTCAGTCTTTGGAAGTTTCTGATTAGAAGGAAGTAACTCCAGTCGTTTATTATGTCATCTTCCTGTGGGGGAATCCATATTGTGTTGACTGCTTCCTGTGCCTCCCAGTGTTGTTTTGGAGTACCTGATATGATCTAAAATTATTGTTAAGGAGGTGAAAGATAAAGTAAAAACTCTTGGTACAGGATCTAAAAGGCCCATTCATACAAACAATTATTAACTGTAATGATAACTGCAGCTATAAAGTTATAATAATCATTCTAATTCTTGAGAACAGGAAATGGGAAAAAAATATATAATTGGATATCATTGAAACCACTTTCAGATTAATTTTTCTAGCTAATGAATGATAAAAACATTAACAATGGGTCAGAATTTCCCCCACTTTAAAGAGCTTGGCATACAACAAAACTGCAGTGTATACTTATTGTAAACCGAATGCTATCATCTGATGTTGTGGACACTATCGGTTCAGATATCGTTTTTGGTGTGAATGGGCCATAAATCGATGGAAGCCGAAACGTGTTTGTTAGCATGTTGCAGCTAGCAGTGTTGGGGAAAGATGCTTTTAAAAGTAATGCATTATGGTATTACTTTATTCCCTAAAAAAGTAACTAATTACGTTACGTAGTTACTTTTTATGGAACGTAATGCGCTACATTATTTTTTGTTACTTTCGCGTTACTTTTGTAAATATGAGCAGGGCTTGATTGTTTTTAATAAAAGAAGTCCTATTTATAGCAAATATAAAAGCCCATTCACAACAAAAAGTATAATTAATAATGGTAAATTCACGTCTGTGGAGTAGAGCACAGAAAAAAGACGGTTCAAAACTCTTCAGCAATAAAAACAACAATGAAGCACAATTGTTAGTTATTTTTGCTTATTAGTATGGTTGAACTGGATCAGCAGCAAATATATTAGTTAATAAAATGGGATTAGATACATTTATGTTATTTAAGATTAAATTATTGCAGTTTTTCTTCATGTTCTGAGTTTGCAATTCACTGTTTTAATTAATTTTAATGAATGCTAAATCTGTTTTCTTGTGAGTGGGCCTTTTCTGGCCTCTCTTGTGAAGGTAGCTTCTAGGTTGCCTCTGAAATCAAGCTACATTTACACTTATCAGTCTGGCATGCAGACTTGGAACGCATCATGAGGTTGTATACCTACATTGTCAGCATTTGAAAGAAATTACACTCTGGAACATTCTATCTTAAGAGACTCTTAAGATAAGAGCAGAGGCCACATTTACAGAGCATCCCAACTTTGACTAGCATGCTAACTTGCTTGTCCAATACAAAACACAAGATAGCTTTCTTAATAGCGGTGCTTGCTAAAGCAGTATTATAATATTCCTGTTTTTTAAAATGTATGCATAAAACAATTGTGTAGTGATTTTTCGTACATTTTCAATTTTGTTGTCATTCTGTCATTAAATTTATGAAGGTGGATTGGAAATCGTATCTGAGGTCGCTTCATTTAATCTGTTTTGTCATGCTAGCAAGTACCATGACTGATTTGTATCTTTCCACATCATAAAAGCTCAGTCTTCAAATATTTCTCACCTTTTGGAGGTAGTTGATGAATGAATTCCTCATTGCTATTGCTTCCCACAGAGGGCAGCATGAAAAAAAAAAAAGAGGCTATAGAGAGAAGTTTATAAGAATTAGAATGGTCGGGCTCTAATTATTATGCATGTTTTTTTTTTTGTTTTTTTTTTACATGCCTGAATTAATCATTCTCAGAAACAAGACCAGAAACATGCTTTATGAAAATAAATGTAATCATCTTTGAATGCATTTCATCCTGCACTTGTGATGGGTAATGGGTGGTTTGGCTGTTTTTAGCTTATTATCTTGTGATGTCTAGAGCGCTGTGGCTCCCTCTTGTGTTGGGATGCAATATAACTCCTTCCAGATGTGCACTGAGCTGTCTAGTAGTCTACATATGCGTAAGAGAGAGGGACAAGGGCAAAAAAAAAAAAGTATGCAACCAGCAGCATGAGGGTTTCTTCATCTCTCTTCATCTGTCCTCATGCAGCAGACAAGATGCACTGTGGTAATCCCTTTAAAGGAGTTCCTTTTTCACTAAACATCAAAACTAATAAACCACACAAGCCACCCCTGGGAAACGCACTCACAAACACACTTGCAAATACAATTCCAGCATCAGCATCAAAGGAATGTGAAGTGTAAGAATGGCGTGATGTTGAAGAAAAAGCAGAGGGCTGTTGTTGGTGGAGTGGGAGAGTTGAAGACACCGCTGAGGCTGGTCTAGATCGATACACACTCCTTCCATTCATGCATCTGTTTGTTGGCTCTCTCAATGATGGAAATATCCTTTGTTTTGTTCTCACTCAACTTCTGGGCTCCAAAGTCGTCCTCTTTTTTTTCCCTCAGTCCGTTATCCTTTGTTGTTCTTTCATTTCCAGCATTAGTTCTTCCAAAAAGTCATTTACTCACATTGATTCAAACCCATATGGCTTTCTTCTTTTTGAACGCAAAAGTAGAAGTTTATATTATATTGTTTGACACTCTTTTCAAGGCGTTTAAAAAATGTACACAAAACTATGTAAACTATATAACTATATAAACTATATAACTATATTTCAACTATTTATGTCTCCTGAAATTGTAAGATACCTTTTATGGCTGACTTATTTAAAAAGTCAAGCAAATGAATGGATGAATTATTTACTAAAAGATCAATAGCATACATTTTCTCTTTAATGTCAACTTGTTTTTCACTGCTAACCTTTTTCTTCATTGAGCATTTATTGACTGTGCCCAGATCACGGAGTTAGAGAATAAAAAAAATCAGTCAGTCAGTCAGATTTATGAATGAATCATTCAGACTAGTTTAGTGAATTGGATCAACTGATTCATTTAGAGACCTGATTCAAAGGAGTGATTCATTCATAATTTGGATATCCCTGCCTCTCTCTTGAGCATCAATATTTTTAGTGACTAATGCCAAATTGCAGTCTATTATTCACATAAAGGTTATCATGTAATTTCAAAAAACGTTCAATATTGCACTCAACTCATATGGACCACTTTTAGGATGCTTTTATGACGTGTTTTTGTCATTTGCTAGTGTTCATTATATCGAAAAGAACATCCAGGATATTCTTGTATTTCACAGAACAGACTTGAGGGAGAGTTAAAAAAAAAAAAGCCAAATTGAATTAGTTTTTGATTGGATTGTTCCTTTAAATCATAGATTGTGTTGGATTAGTGGTCTTGAGTGAAACGTTGGGATTACATGCGTCGGGATCCCCACAAAGAGCCCTTGTTTCTCCTATCCCCTCCTCCACTGGATAATCACACGCATGCATGCAAACACACAGTAAAGATCAAATTGACTGTGTCAGGACAACCTACACAGTTATCTGAATATCTGTTTCTCCTAAGTACAACTAAGGATCGTCATGCTAAACATGGAAACGTGTATGAGACTTTAATTGAAGGTGTTTTCGTGCTCGAGGTGTGTCTGTTTTGTGTTTTTATATAAAATGATATATTCCCACACCGTGACACCCTCATTATAATGTATGTTGGATGGAAACTCCCAAGCACATGTGGAAAAACAGTGCAGCTCGGCATGCATTGGTTTAACAACAGGCTTATCATGATGCTACCACAGTTTTAAATAATGCAATATTTTAATTTCTTGTTTCCAAATTAATTAAATATTGTGCAATATTTTTGTAGCAGCCATGTCAGTATTATAGCAGTTATTAATATTTCAAATTGGCTTTTAGTTTCCAGATTCTTTTCCAGTTCAATTTGAGTTCCTTGCACCATCTCAATTGCATTAAATCCCATCAGCCTGAGGTCTGGCCTTTTATCATTCTCCATTTGAAACGTTTGCCATGGCTCCAGCTGTTAGTCGGTTGATGGTTCTCTACAGATGCAGAGTTTGAAGGTCCCTTGCCTCCAATGCTAAGCTAAATCCAATTTATTGACCCTTATACTTCGCGTTTGAATTCAAACAGCATAGATCAACAGTGTATTCGTTCTATCATGACAAATCTTTCTGATATACTGTTTATTTGGATGAAAAGCCTGGCTCGACACACACACAAAGCTAGGTGGAGTCTGAGAATCTCACCCACAGTTTAAAGGATGAAGCCCCTCTGAAAACATTTCTCTTATCAGAGATTGATTGAGATGACCTTGTCCTCTTTGGTTGCAAGAGGTCAGCCTGACAGTGATGCATATTGAGAATGACTTGGGACTTGAGAAGGATGGAAATGGTGGGACGAGAGGCATTGTAAGAGCGCAAAGAGGGAAAGGAAATGATCAGCTGCGATAGGGTGAGTCTGTTAAAATACAACAACAGCGAGAGCAGAAAGAAAACCAGCGACAGAAAAAGAGAGGGTGTGTGCAGAAGGAAAAAAGAGAGGGGGAAGGAGGGGAGAACGAAGTGTGTGAAGAAGGAAGGGAGGGAGGGAGAGTGAGAACGGGGCTGGTTCATGGTGCAGATGTGCCGAGAGTTGCTCATTTTTCCCAAAGCTTGACTGAGAACTCCACAAGCCTCAGGCTTCATGTTGGACTATAACAGCACTTTCTTATTCTCCTTGATATTTCACTCCTGGAAAAGATGTATGAGCGACACCGACGAAGGTACAGCCTGTGCGCAAAGGGCGAGAGATCCGTGGACGTGGTTTTGATAAAGGTACGAAACTGAAAAACCAGCAGTAGTTGTTATTTTGAGTTCCTTTCAAAAGTCTGTTAAAAATCATTGTTTGCGGGACTTGTCCATACATTTTGCAGATAGTTTAGTTGACAGTTGCGTGTGCCGTCACATTGCATTGATTAGTGTTGGCCGGCAGCGTTGTTGAGATGCCAGAGATCTCGCTCGCGTTGAATCGAAGGAGTGTGTGTGTGTGTGAGAGAGAGAGAGAGAGAGAGAGAGAGAGAGAGAGAGAGAGAGAGAGAGAGAGAGAGAGAGAGCTGTGGGCTTTGGGTGGAGTTCAGTTTTGGATGTGGAATAATGAGGCCTGCTTTTCAATTTTTGGCCACCGTTGTCTGCCGACTCTTGTTTTTGACATTTTGTTCAGACATGCTGGAGTTCGAAGACTGGAGTAATTTCGTAACCGTTTTTTTCCTCCTCAAGTGTTTGTTGTCAAACAAATGTTGCAACCCGAGACTTCACCGTCCAGGTTTCATATTCAAAAAGATTTAGATACGTTCTTTAGTGTCAAAGCAATGTGGATGTTTCAAAGCAACACTTTAGGGAAAAAAGTGTCCAAAGAAGTTCGCAAAATTTGAGACAACGTTCTTTTTGAGGACATTAAATAATAAGTAAGGAAAACATGATTTACAAATAAAGTTATTGTTAAACACACGTTCTCCGTCCATATTTTCCTCTAAAGCTTTAAAGCAATGTTTATATTTCATATCGACACTTTAAGGACAAAAGTGCAACTTAACGTTTCTTTTTGGGGACTAAAAGGATCTATAAATAGGGTAATTTTGTTCTAAAAATACAGAAGCTTTATATAAAGTTATGTAAAAACAATAGTAGTGTCCTGTGTCCTAATTGAGATATTATGTGTGTGGGAACAGTAGGACCGCAGGCTAGAATGCCGTCAGTATGTTGGAGGTTGTATATTTAGTGGCTGCTCTGGTAGTGTATCAGTGAAGGTCACAGCCAGACATGTGAAGGGTCCTTCCTCAGTCTGACCCCTCGATTATAAGCTCTTGATAAGTGCATTGGTGCAGACTTGCTTCACTGACTGTTTATCTCCATTCACTTCTCCTCCGTCCTTCTGCTGTCCATCATCTGCCATGAGCTGGCAGCTGGTCTGAGAATCATTATGTGGGAAGGCGAGTTAATTAAAATAAAATCCAATTATAGTAGGTATAAAATACTTTAAGTTATAAATGGAGAAATGTCATGCATAATTATTCCTACTTAAAGGATTTTTTTTATAGTACAGTTTTGCTTTAACTTTTCTGTTTTTAAATTACATTTTATTTTATATTATTAGTATTATTTACAGTTTATTGATATTCCTGATGCACACGTACCTGCTAGGTCTCTGTTATAGCTGTGCGATTCCTGTTCACTTTCACAAAATGAGGGAATTGAGACGTAATTTGATATAGGTTTATCAGGGCTATATATGATAAATGATTCATTTAATGACATGAATGGTTTAATTGGATATATAGAACTTGATGAAATGACCATTTATTTAACAAAAATATTAACTGTTATTAAAAAGAAAAAAAGTTTGTCCATTTGCAACTCCTTTCCACTGGCCAAACCGATAACTGCCCAATGCAGATTTATATAAATATATATGCTTATTTGAGAGCGGATATATTAATACAGTCAACATTAACATCTGTGGTGGGAACTGTAGAGAAGCTGTTAAACTGTTCAGTTTTTTTTTTATGTAAGAAACTGGCCAGCAGGTGCCGGTTCAGTGCTAAGTGAGGTTTGAGAGAGACAGGTTGTCCCTCGCTCGTCTGGAAGAGCACCCAAGAGAGCACTTTTCAGTTGATGCAAACCTTTGTTGTAGCATTTTCCTTTAAACTGAGAGCTCCATTATATTGATCGAGAAGCCAAATGGCTACTTAACACCTCGTTCAAGTCATTTCACAGATGTTTTACCCAGAACCATGCTAAATCAAAGTCGGTAGCTGGTGAGCGTTTTTGCAGTATGAAAATGGCATGTGATTGTTTTCAGACTGTATCCATGAGACTGTTTTAACGTCCTCTGGTGCCCAGTGCCATGACATAGGATTTCCTGTCTCCACAGCTCGTCATATCTGTGGAATGTGTCCAGAATGACCAGCTCAGACAACAGTCTGTGGACAGTCTCACTCCACACTCGGTGGATTACAGCTCTGTTTCATAAGCCATTCAGAAGTTCTGCCATCTCTAAATACAGCCCATCTCAACAGTCTCCTTTTCCATGATTAGACCATGGATGTGTATGGATTTCAGCTGCATCTCTCAGAGCCAGGGCACTTAATAGATACCTTGCCACAAATTTCATCCTTCTTTCCTTAGATACATACACTACCATTCAAAAGTTTGGGGTTGGCAAGATTTGTGTTTCGAAAGAAGCAAGCATTTATTTAATCAAAAATACAGTAAAAACAGTAATATTTCCTAATGATATTCAAATTTAAAAAGCTGAATTCTCAGCAGTCATTGTCTCAGTCTTATTTCACTCTGATATGTTGCTTTGCTGATCAAGAAACATTTATTTCTTTTTTTTATTAAAGGATTTTTTGATGCATAGAACATTTGATCAGTGCTTATTGAAATAGTTGAAATTTTAAAATTATTTAAAATGGAAATATTTTGTCTTTACTGTCTTTACTTTACATGGGTTCTCAAAGTAAGTTAGTACCATCAGAAAGGGGTTTGTGTGTCCGGAGAGGTCATGTGGAGGGCATCAGGATCATGTTTTACTAAGTGCATTTTTCAGTTGTTCTCTTATTCTTTGAGGTGTTGGATTTGGCAGTCACTGGAGTGTTGTGTTCTGTGTGTAAAAACACATTATGGCCCCATTTACTCGCCACCAGTGGCGTTCAGACAATTAAGCCACACACCTGGAGAAATACTTGGAGGCTTTTTACAGCTTACATCATGCGCTCGCGCACAACACTCCTTTGTCATAATTCCTTACCTTACCAAACACACGCATGGTTTTAAAGATTGTGTTCTTTAATTCTGCATGTCTTCTCATTCTCATATTTCATTTCTAGTCGTGCATGTAGAAACCTGACGTCACATCATCTGCATTGTTGTGCCATAAATCATCCCCTGCAATAGGCTCTATGTCCCAATCTGTTCAAAAAGCCCCTTTGTGTCCGGCTGCATCCCGAGGTTCCCAATGCATGTAAACACACTCTGAAAGTTTGTTTGCTGTGAGTTGTGTTTTACAGGAAGTCTTTGAGTGAGTCATATTGTGATGGGGCTAATAATGATTTAGATCATTTTATGAGCAGGCAGAACACTTGTTACATGCAGAATCCCAGTGGAGAATCCTGGGCATCCTTGAGTTGTGATAACACAAGAGCGTCTTTAAGGGTTGTAAATCGTAAATAAATTTTCCAGCCCATTAATCGACATGTCAACACTGGTATCACTGTGTCTGGAGTAGCTTGTAAAAGCTTTTACATTTTTACTTTCACTTTTAAATTAGCGTCAAGCAGTTGTTTATTTTCAGTTTGTTTGAGTTCCCCCTCACTGTGAAACCAAATAACTAAATAAACGTATGTTATTAGCAAAACAAATACGAGAGCTGGGAGACACGGAATACTTGATGTAAAAAAATAAATAAATAAAAAATACTGATTAAATAAAAATAAGCAAACACTGGAACCAAATAAATTAAAAAAGAATGTTTAAAAAACTTTCAATATCACCTTAGGTAAATAGCAAAAGTCAACAGGCTTTTCAAAATCCAAAATATTTTTTAAACAGGCGCTTTTGCATGACATTTTGAAACTCTTCTGCGATCGTCTTGACTTTCTCACCTCACTCTTCTTGTCAGGTCTCGTCATGTGACTTTTGGCATGCTGCATTGAGCTGCCGCATTCAGATTTAAATGTTGTGTCTGTTCTCTAACTGAACTAAATGATTTTTATTACTATAAAAAATAAAAAAGACGTTTGGTCCAGTGCCGCGGTGTGCAAGTGACATAACCTGTGTTGCAGCTTATGCAGCCATCTATCGCAACAACCCTAGCGTCTATCATTTTTCAGTAGGCCACACCAAACATAAATATATGTGCTGTAATAGTATGCTTTGTGCTTTATTTTTGTGTGTACTTTCAGACACGTGCCAGTCAAAAAAAGAGCTGGGTCTCAGTTCCTGAATGTGGGTTGACAATTAAGTTTCAGAATAACATGAAGTCTTTTATACTCACAAAGGCTGAATTTCTTAGCATTAAATCGGCCTCCTTGTTTTTGAGATGAGCATTGATCATTATAAACAATTCTATATTGATCGATCAATCAGGTATGTTACTTTAACATAGCTAGCCTGACAGACCGTTATGCTTGGTTTATTTCTTTGCAAGTTATCCTTAAAATTCTTCAAACCAGTCATGATCAAAGAACAGGACTCTGGCTGACTGTTTCTTCGCTGTGGCATGTTTACGTGTAAGTGCTCTCAGTGGAGCATTCACTCAGTATGAGGCATTACATCTTTCCATTACAGCACATTGGCTCAATATGCCACACTTGTGGAGTGATTTTCACGACTCATTCAGTAATTGGTTTAAACGGTGTCTGGCTGGAAATGTTTCTGTGTGTGTCTGCTACATCCATTACCATTATTACCAAGCCGTGAAACTAAGACAACATATCTGAGCAGTATCCCAGCTAGCCTTCTGGCTCTCTGCAAATCTGTTTGCATAAATGCATTTTTGAGTGTTTGGTAATATACATCCAGAGGCACACATCCACAAGTAACTAGTGTTTAATTGGCTGAGACTGAGTGCTCTATACTTGAGGCTTTTCATTTGCTTTCCCATTGGGGACAGAGTGTGTTCTGTGATTTGTGTATATGATTTTATTTGCACTTTTTTGTCAGATTGAGGTTGATGTCTGTTCTGGCATAAGTAAACCTAACATGCATGTCTAAGTTCTAGCTGGTGTGAGTCTCTCGGTGCTGTTTGGATCTTGTCAGAACCTACTGTAATTGGGAATGACATGTTGTCACGAACAGCATTGAAACATTACAGACCTGAATCACTATTCACGATGCCATGATGGCATGTGGTGGCACTTAGGCGCTTGACCAGTGTTTGAATCCAGCTGATGTCATTTGTTGATCCCATCACTTTTGTTGTTTTAGTTTGTTTGTTTATTTGCTGTTTTTTTTGTTATACAAATAATAGTTGTCTATTTAGGTTTTTAATTAATTTTTTTGTTTTGAGCTTTCTGATTTGTTTATTTGTATTTTTTTCACTTAGTGTTTAGTTTTTGTTGGTTTTGTTTTTTGTTGGGGGGGGGGTTGTTTGTACTTTTCAGTAAACATTTTTTTTGTTTGTTAGCTTTGTTGCTGTTTTTTTCCATTAAGTTGTCTGATAAGTTTTTATTTTTATTTTTTTGTTTTAGATCCGATTTATGTATGTATTTGTTTTTTTCTGTTCAGTTTATTTTTATTGTTGTTGTTGCTTCTTGGGCATTTGCTACTTTTTGTAGAGGCTGAAAAATAATATTGAGTAATGGCGGAACGGGAGTTGGGGCACGTTGAAGGCTGGATTCGAACCTGCTGCTCTGACATAAAGATCACAGCTCAGAGAACCAGTTCAACCAGCTAATCCCCTATTTTATTCCTTTTTTCAGTATTTATTTGTAATTCTCTTCATCCCTCTCTCTCTCTCTGTGAGTTAAAAGGACACAGCTGTTGATGGATCTGTTGAAAAAAAGCCCACGCCTCTCTTGCTGGCCACACTAGACCAGTGTCCGTCCACCAATGACCAAACAAAGGAGGCCTATGACCAGCCGCCACATAGACACATATGCATGCACACAGTTGGTGCACACTAACCGTGGGAGGTCAGCGTGTGTCACATGCTCATGATGGGCGGTGGGTGGTGGTCAGCGTGTGTCACATGCTCATGAATGGAGCTGATGATGGTACATACAGATGAGCTGCACAGGAAGGTTTCTAAGCTTCTGTTTCCGCCACACGGACGTTCTTCTTTTTCATGGTCTTTTGATCTTTCTATGCAACTTTACAGCTGGAGTTGAAGCTCTTCTGTATATATATATATATATATATATATATATATATATATATATATATATATATATATTTATTTATATTTATTTATATATATAAATATATATTTAATATATAAATTAATCATTTTTTTAAATAAAAAAAAATGTATTAGATATATATCTCAATGAAAATGAAAAGTATGGTGACCAATTTGTCCTTGCAGTAGCCTTAAGCTAACCCTCTACAGCCCATTCACAGCTGCTCTGTGTTGAATGCTAGTGGGCCGTGATGTTTATATATGGGTCACACTCACATTCCTCTCTAGGTCTGTTCTGAACACCCCACACATGCCCCCAGAAACCCTTCCTGCCCCAAATCACAGCCTTTGAGTGTTTCCAACCACGTGTTACTCTCAGGAGGTAGTTGCTCTTACCACTGCTAATATTTCTGTTTATGAACGCCTTTCTTGATCAAGAAATTAAATTCTGTGGTCCAAGGAAAATGCTTTAGGCATTTAAGACTTGTCCTGAGTTTAGGTAGCTGAGGAAACCTTCTTTCACCTGATGCATCCATATGTCCTGCTGGATTCTAGTGTCTTTAGTCGATAAGAGAACCTGAGAACATTTATAGATGCTTTTTTTCATCTCTTGGCTTTAGAGATTTAAGGATTTTTTTGTATTCTTTATACTGAACGGACTAATGTAATTTCCATCACATCCCAATTTCATGGTTTGATTTGATGGCAGTGGTGAAAAAATTTCATTTTAAACAATTTTGTTATAAAATGGTTAAATCATTGTCTTGGTATTATAAGTTCATAGCTAACATGCTATATATGCATAATTTATTAGCAGTGATGCAGAATAAAAAATATTTTGTTGACAGTCTGTACCTTCATATTTATTTGTTTTCTTATTTCTTCTTGGTTTTAAACATATAACAAGCATTTTTATTTGATATAAAGATATATAAGATTTGAAAATGCAGAATCAAATTGAAAATTGTCTGATTTGTATATGAAATGGTTGTTTTGTACTTTAAATGAAACTCTAAACTAGACTGATTTTGTCATTGCAGATCCATAGAGCCACAGAGACGTTTTATTCAGTTGATGCCAGTCAAGATGCTGGACTCCAGGAGACGAAATCCATTTCAGTGATTTCAGGTAACTGTTAAATTAGTGCTTCTGAACCGGTTTAGCTTCAAAACCCTGACTTTGCATTGAATATCAAGTGGAAACCCAAATGTAAATGTTTTTTGAGGATGTTCATGCTGGCTTCTGGTTTGTCTAGCTTCTTCTAAATGATGCATGAATTTACATTGAAATACCACAGATGTACGGCATTTGACGTCAACAACACAATGCTGTGTCACATAGATCTAGTTGTTACATCCAGAACAAAACACAAAACCTCTTTTATACATTTTCCAGCACACTACAAAGAAAGGATGACCTCTTTGCTCAGACTGTGTGTCTGTGTGTGTCCAATCTAAATAGTGCCCACATTGTGTTGCATGGGAAGCGGCATACACATCCTCCAAAGACTAAATGAATGTCTTCCTGTCAATACAAAAGACTCCACTAGTCAAATAAGATCATCTATTTAAGTAGATGACATCAACATCCTGTCTGCAATAATTGCAAGCAGAAATGCAACACAATGGACTGAAATTAGTCACTTTCAGACTCCCTGTAAATTGATTCAGTTCACTGAAATCTGGTGTGTTTTCTTTTCTATTTATTGTTTTTCTGTCGCTCTTCGACTTTCTCATGTTTTTCTGATTCTTTTTTCCAGAATTCTCACCTTCAGCCCCTTTACCCGAGACCACACATCAGAAAGAGTCAGCGAGCACCATGCCAGGGTCCGCCAGCGATGACGACTCTTTGTTTAGCCAGGATTTGAGCCAGGACAGTATTTTTAATAATAAGGTGCATCCGGGTTTGTGTTGCGTTTCGCATATCCTCCAAATCTGTTTCTTTCTTCTTTTTTTTTGCTGTTTGCTTTATTTCTATGTCTCTTTACTATGTGAAGAACCCCTTGCTTGTGCCTCGGCCAGATAAAGCGGTTATGTAATGGGTCTAATTTTCAGTGGTGATCCTCTACTCACAACATCTTCCACTGAAATCAAGTCATGTGACGTGAGCGGATCAGTTGGCCAAGGCATCAATTATGATCTCATTTTCAGACATGATTCATCCTAATTTCTCAACTCCTCTAAAGTCTCCTGTGGATTCCTCCAGCCCTTAAAATCCTTGTTTTGATTTAAAGATGTTTAACACAGATTTTGACATGTAAGTGTTGCCCTTTGCAAGTCGCAAAGAATGGCGGTTTTTTTGTGAACTGTAATGTTTTGTTTCTGTGATGCATAGATCAGGCCATTTTTCATTAAAACCCTATTTTGAAATGCAGAATAGTCTTATAGTCCCCATTTTAGGATGTTTTGTAGTATCAATAGGGAGTAGTGTGTTTAAAGTTGCACCAAAAATTCCAAAAAGAAAAAGGGCTCTTTAAAAACTCGGTTGATGTTTTGACTTAAATAACATAAAAAAATGAATGTGGAATGTCGGACACTTCGTGCACTCATCTGTCCCAGCTTTAATTACATAGCGAAGGGGAAGGATCAGACTCTGAATGAAAAAATAACTTTATTTCATAATTCATACAATACATTAAGTACATAGTGTATAAGTGCATAGTGTATAGTGCGTCATTTGGAATGCATCTTAAGTTAAGATATCAGGCTTATCAGCTAGCAGTATGCTAAGAAAGCAGGCTAATTGGCTAGTGACATGCTAAGAGAATAGGCTAGTCTGCTAGAATCATGCTAAGAGTGTAGGCTAATCAGTTAGCAATATGCAGAGAGTAGGCTAATTGGCTACCTGTATTTTGTGAGATGAGGCTAATTGGCTAGCTCTATACAAAGCTAAATAGCTGACCAGTTAGGCTGCACACAAATTAAAGATGCAATGATTTTCTTATAAAAACCTCTTAATATAATGTCATCACCATTTATTTATGTATTTATTTTGTTTTCGGAAAATATAAATCTGTAGTAAACTAGCAACAAGATTATCCCAAAATTAGCCTACTGGAATTGTTTGTGGATGCATGCTTGCATTTTCTCCAAGCTCTGAAAGCAGGTAGAGTATCTTCACCTAAGCTTGACTTGTGTTCTGGAAGTCTTTTTCCCTCCTCCATAGCTCATAAAGTCATTTATTATGGTTATGTAGTGTAGCCGCTAGCTCACCACACCCCTCACTCGGCTGCGTTCTCAGCATGTGAGGAAACTAATGAGCCGCTGTGAATGGAAATGAATGTCAAAGCGAGCGGTGTGTTTCTATGTTATGTAAACTTTATAAGGATGGAAAGAACTCTGAGACTCCGTAGGGTTGGCAGAAAAAAAAAAAAGAGTCTGCCTTTATGTAACTGGAGATGTAAATGTGGTTCGTCATCAACATTCTTTCACAGACTTGACATGTGCTCGCTTTAACCAGGCTTAAAGTGCAATTTTTGCTCTGTTAGGTTGGGAAGTTGTTCCAAAATCCCAGGCCTCCTAGTTGTCACCAAGCATAAATTCCATAAGCGTAAAGCATAAATTGTAATTTTGTTTTTGCAAACACCATCCGATTCTCCTCTACTTTCCCCCTCAAAGGCTGAGGACAGCGTCACAGTCACCAGCGGTGTGTCTATGTCCTACTCGTCCTCCACAGACGACACCTCCAGCCTCGGGACCCCTAGCGCCATCTCTCAACCCAGCACAGAAGCTCCTACATCAGACCCCTGTCAGGAAAAGCCCAAGTCTCCTGGAGCTTCATCTGTTTCAGGAGAAATGGAGGAGGAAGAGAAAAAGGACCACTTGACAGAGGTCCCGGAGCGGTCGGCCGTTATACGTACCTCCGTACGATCCCTGTCCCCTTTACGCAGGCACAGTTGGGGCCCAGGCAAAAATTCAGCGGAGGAGACGGAGATTAGTCAACGCAGGTAATCTACACCAATAAAGTTTTAGGAATTAAATACATATATATATATATATATATATATATATATATATATATATATATATACAAAAAAGCATTTTAAGTTTCATTGGTAGCAATGGGAGCTAAGAGAACATGCTAATTGATTAACGTTATGCTACGTCATTTAACAGTATGCTGAGATAATAGGCTAATCAGTTATTTAAATGTGAAATTAAATATCATACTGTTATAAATAAGATAAATACTACATAAAAAGAATCCAAAATAGCCTATATCTGGTAAAAGTTTGTTTTCCACTGGCCGGGTGTATGCCCACGGAGTGTGCGTGTGTGTGTTCACTGCTATGTGCAATCATTTGGAGGGGGGAAATGCAGTAGATAAATTTAGAGTATGGCCTACATGTGTCGTCAATTTTTTCTTATAAATGTGTCATTTCCTGTGAATCATCTGATAATAGGATCAAAGTATTATCATCAATATATACCACACAGCTGCGGTATAATGCAAGCATATACATGCATAGTATACATTTTAGATTTGAGTTTATGCTTGCAGTTGCTACATTTTGGTTTTTGTCTCATCATCTTGTCATTACTTCAGCTTTGTATACAACTTCTCATTTACAGTCTGTATGTGACGGTGTGTGTGAAGGGAAATCCCAATAGTGTTAGGGCCCTTTCCTCTGTGGGCTTTGTCAGCAGGCAGCTGTTCTGTGAGAAAGAGCTGTATTTAGGTCACGCAGGACAGTTTTCCTGCTGTTAATAAACACTCATGATATCTAATACTCTAAAGACACACAAAAAAGGAACATCGTGGTTTGTCAATCATCTCATCAGCTCTTCATATTAATTTAAGTTCATTATTTCTGTTCATTCATCTTCTCCTCATCATTTTCACCCATCACTTTTTCCAGTAGGGCACGTGGGGAAGTGGGACACAGGTCTGCGGGCCATAGGAGAAGGTACTACCATCCATTTTCATTTTTTCCCCACCAAATCCTTCTTGAATGCCCATGTAAAAAATGTGAGAGAAAAAACTAAAGCCATGAGCTGAAAACGGATGCCATCAAATCCCTTTGAAAAACTATTATAGTTTTTTTTATATATTTTGAATTAGTCTCAGCATTTTTTTGTTTTCATCTTAATTTTGTTTTTGACTTTTATTTTTTAACTAACTCTAATAACCTTGTGTAGTGTGATACATAATGGTGAAATGTCAAGGGCCTCTTTTAGACCTTGTTGCTAACAAGTTCCTGTTTTGTCTTTTGCTGCACCCCTTCTTCTATCTGTCCATCCATTCATCTTGCGTCTTATGTACTTCATGAAGCATGAGCTGGTGTCCTTCGGTTGTCCTACACTCAGAAAATGACGAAATAAATGAAAGAAGGTAAAGAAAGTCGAAGAAGAAGTGTCTAAAATCTTTAAACATCTTGTTGTTGTATGATACAGCAATAATTGCATTATGGGAGCACAAAAAGTGTGTTGTGAAGACACTGGTGTGTATGTGCTCATAGTGTAATGTGTGTAGTAGTCTACTTCCTCTCTATGGTTTAGTCTACTCCTCTCTCCGGACAAACATGTGAGACCACAAGCACTCTTGTAGTCATTTCCGTAGATTTCTTTGTTTTTCAGAAAGAGACTAACCGGCCACTTAAATGAATTTGTTTAGCTAGCGATGTAGACTAAACTACAGTATCACAACAGTTGATAATTAATTTTAACTATGACTAACATACTGATCTGGATCTCAAAACCTGATGAGAGGTAATTTTTATTATTATTTTTTAAAATATATATTAGCACATTGTCACCTTTTCAAGTGTTTCCTGTTACGTTGAACTGCTCTCGACAATTAGGTGCAAGTTGAAATAATTGTATAGTATATATATATATATATATATACACACATCTGAAATTATGCTTTTAAGTCTGAATATATAGAAGTAAATTTGAATATATAGTTATAAATCTGAATATATAAATGTAAATTGTGAATATAAATGTAAACCTGAATATATAAATGTAAATTGTAAATATATAGAAGTGGATCTGAATATATAGTTATAATTCGTAAATAAATAATTATATACGTCTGAATATATGAATGTAAATTATTGATATAAATACATGAAAATATGTATAAATCCAGAAAATACTGTATAAATGCAATTATGGAGATATATGTAAATATTGTCTACATGTCAATATAACTATATCTTTATTATAAGGCATACCAGTAGACTTTTTATTATACCTGTGCATACTGTATATAGTTATCAGTGTAAATATTTTACTATATTAATTATTGTAAGTGCATATCACTAATCTAAACCAAAAAGAGTATTTTTAATATACTTAAAGAAAGGCTGGCTGTGGTACCTCACAGGCAGTGACAATGCTAATAACCCATCTTTTCTATAGTTTAGCATGGCTGAGAGGGCTAGGAAATTGCCAACAACATCATATATTTACAAATAGTGATTAGAGTGAATAGAGACAATTGCAGCAGCATGTGATAGACATTGATAATTATAATAACTAATATAGTACAATATCTGCATTGATACAAGTACAGGATACATAGGCACAGCGTTTTCATTAAAAAAAAATAAAAATAAAAAGCAAAAACATCTGCCTATTGACATGCCTTATAATAAAGATATATTTGTTGAAATGTAGACCATATATATTCAAATATGCATTTATGCACTTATGATTTACAAACATACATTGTGATTTACTATTATATAATTAGAATGAGGAATATAAATTCTGGTTTTGTTAGGGAGCAAAGGAAATCTGCATGTGAGCGGAAAAATTAGCCCTCGCATGTTATTTTAATGTGCTTTCGAGTTACAATAATGTGCTTTTGCTGCTTCTTCTGCACCGCATACACATACTGTATATGCACTGCAGACGGAGTACGTGTCAACTAAATATATTTCAACACCTGAAGCACCGCTACAAGGAGCTCTATGACCAATGCATGGCAATAAATAAATAAATAAATCCCTGGACACGGGATTTTTATTTATTATTATTATTATTATTTTCAATGGGTTTTATGAGATGTCATCTGCAACTTTCACAGACTGAGGTCAAGCCTGTTTTGTTAGCATTTGCTAGTAGACTTGTCATTTGATTCTTTGTGCATCTGAATCAAAATGAATTTGCATGTAGCTTTATTTTGCTTGTGTTTGAATTATCTTTCACGATTCTGTGTGCAATTGTGTGTGAAACTCTGAACTGCAATAAAATTCAAGCATAATCAAATATGCTTTTCACAGTTACAGCCTGGAAGGACTTGCAGCAGAGAAGGAAGGAAGGAAAAGCCTTAACCAGTGCATAGAGGAGGCCGGCCAAGAACCAAACAGTCCGTCAAAGCTGGACAGAGAAGAAAGAGACTCACTTGTGTCCCTGACCGAAGAGGAACAGGAATCAAACCTGGGAGACTTCTGCAGTTTGGACAGTCAGGTGAAGTATTATTTATAAATGGATAGATCCAGCACTAAAATCTGATTGGTTGTGCAGCTTTCACAGACATTGCAAAAAGCCTTTATACTGTATGCATCTGTCACCACACATCAGCTGAAATCTATATTAACAAAGTAACAAAATCTATTGAAGCGGTCATATGATGCGATTCAAACTTTTCCGTTCTCTTTGGCGTGTTACAAGCTCTTGGTGAGTAAAGAAGATCTGTAAAGTTGCAAAGACTAATGTCTCAAACACAAAGAGATATCCTGCTCTGCAAATTTTATACGTATCTCTTATAACTTCAGAAGTTTGTTCTATTTGAATGTAAGTGCCCTGCGAAGTAGACCTCACAGGATATTCCGCCCTGATTCCAGTTCGAAGTGAACATGCATTATATATAAGTGCATTGAAGTGTGCGAGAGGTGATGTCACACTTGTCAGTGTGAAGACGTTGCACTTCGCAAATCTGTGAATGAATTTTCCAAAGTGACAAACTTCAACAGATTTCCATTGCCCAGGGAGTAGGGAGCAATGAACACTGTGTAGGGATCATGTCAATGGGAGCACAGTTCATGCACGGAGCTCACTTCTAACAGGCTGGCTATCTGAATCATGTGTGTTAAAGAAAGACGTGCAAAATATGCAGAGCTGGGGGGCGCGAGGACTGGAATTGAGAACCGCTGGTGTATAGTAGAGCTTGTTGTTTATCGTTTCTCCAATCCCAAATGTAGACATGGTTTTAGTTTTACGTGGCGCAGCGCAATGCAACTCGGAAAAACACAGGAGAAGTCATTATAATTCGTAATTATGACCTTAGTGAATGTAACAAATGGCTCGTTTGTAATGGGTTTTTTTGTTTTGTCTTTTCAAGCCTGGACACACGGCATGGGATAGCTGGCCAATCAGAGCACACATTGTTTTTCAGAACGATGAGCTTTGTAAAAAAAGAAATAAAAAAAACGATGCGTTTCAGAATGGTGAAGACAATGTGTTTTTTGAACCTTAAACCGCATAAATACCTTTAATTACACCAAATACACAAAATAATGTTCTCTTTAGCAATATCATATGACCCCTTTAAACCTACCAGTATAACTTTAACCATTTAAACTATATTGATTTTTTTTACTTTAATATTGCATTATTTGTATATAACATAGTGTCATTAAAATTAATATATTATTTTAATTTATGGTTTTAGTATTTTAAACCATTTAAACTAAATTGGTAGATTGTTTAAATGTTATAGTTTCATTGATATTAATATATAATTTTACATTGTGTTTCTTTTGTAAGTATATTATTCAAACCATTTAAATCAACAATATATTTTATTTTTTTCAGTACTTTGTCCAATCATTTTTTATTGGTATGTATTAATTGTGGTTATTTTTATGACTATAAAAAATAAATAAACATAGTTTTATAACAACACGGTCAATATTTAATTCACCAAAAAGATGAATTCTTTTATACATTTCAATCTCTTTTACATTCAAAGAACAGAAAAACACCATAAATGACTGTGTGACATCATGGACGCTATGTTCAAGTCATGTTATAATGACAGTTGATTATATATATATATATATATATATATATATATATATATATATAGCAACTGAAGTGTGTTTAGTCTTCTTTCTTTGGCAGAAAGGAAGGCGGTCAATAAATAATATATATATTTATATTTATTGAACGTCTTACTTTCTGCCAAAGAAAAGTAGTCTAAAAACACTTCAGTGTGTTCTAATATGCTGAATCAGATATAAGAGTTGCATCTGCAGATTTTTCAATTACTTACCTAAACTGGTTTATCATGTTTACTGCTTTCAGAGGTCCATCCACTCTGGACGAAGAAGTGTCCCACATTCACAAACCTTTCTCACCAAGTCTGTCTCCATGTTGGCCATCAGTCACAAAGACCTAGATGGTGAGTTAAAACACCTCTTTTATTTTCACTCCTGTCTCTCATTGTGCCACTCTGAGCTCTGCACCACTGCTCCATGTCCTGTAATGACAACAACGTATTCTATACATAAAAAAATGCTAACAATATCTGAGAAGTTTCAGAAGTACTTTTAGATCAGAGGTTGCAGAGTTCAGAGGATGTATTTTTGTTTTCCTCTGCTGGTCTCTTACATGCCCTTGTTGTAAGATAAGAAAGTGGAAAATATTTGGTCATGTATATAACCACACACTGACCACTCACTTCCTGTCAGTCATATCTAACACCGGATTTCAAGTCCTGGGATCTTTATAATACGAAAAAATCCTGTATCAACTGGGATTGTTGGTATTCTTCAACTCATCAGATGTGGACCTCCTATGGTTCCCTTTCACTGTGGTGTCACTTTAAGGGAGTGGACGTTTTCTGTCAGTTTATTAGCACCCAGTTTTATTATAATGCCTGCTTTGATCTTTTTTGCCATGTGATCATGGAACCCTCCAGCGATCAGACGGCCACGACCCAAGCGACGAATCTCCTTCTCCTTCAGCATCTTGCCCATGCTCCCCAAATCTAAAACTCTCTTTTCTATTGGCTCTTCATCCAGTGATGAGGAGGAAGCAGTCAGTAAGTAGAAGAATATCCCACAATGCCTGGCGTGGCCCCTGTCCGACCCTACTACCTCCCTTTATTGATAAGACCGGCTCATTGAAATCATTTCCAAAATACCTTTTTAAATAATTGTATTTATTTCTTTTTTTTTATTACTTATATTTTATAAAGTTTTATGACAAGGTTAAGAATGATTGATCTGCATACTATTTTATTTATGGGTTAATACAAAATTCTAGAAAACAAAAACTAAATGACTGAAGTACCAAAATAATGAAACCGTTTTTAAAATTCTCTATGTAATAACTTAATGAACTTATGTATGGAATCTTTCTGAGAAAGTTAAGACTAATTTAATAAATAAGTTTATAATAGCTTAATAAATCATAATACATTTGGTTTAATGGCACAAATATTTTAAATGTACATTGCTCCCTTGAGTTCTGAGTGTTTTTTTTTTTTTTTAGCTGCAGTAACGCAATATAACTTCAGTATGTACAGCAGATGTTTGTGTTTGTGATGCTTTTGATTGAAATTATCTCAGCTCTTCTTCTGACAGAAAGATGGTATTTAACACATACCTTTGCTCAAGTCATTCCTGTGGTTTATTGGACAAATGGATAGCTGATATGCCAAATGAGACATTTTATATATATATATATATATATATATATATATATATATATATATACATACATATACATACATATACATACATATACATACATATACATACATACACACACATACACACACACATACACACATACAGGTGCTGGTCATATAATTAGAATATCATCAAAAAAGTTGATTTATTTCACATTAATTCCATTCAAAAAGTTAAACTTGTATATTATATTAATTCATTACACACATACTGATATATTTCAAATGTTTATTTCTTTTAATTTTAATTATTATAACTGACAACTAAGGAAAATACCAAATTCAGTATCTCAGAAAATTAGAATATTGTGAAAAGGTTGAATATTGAAGACTGGTGCCACACTCTAATCAGCTAATTAACTCAAAACACCTGCAAAGGCCTTTAAATGGTATCTCAGTCTAGTTCTGTAAGCTACACAATCATGGGGAAGACTGCTGACTTTACAGTTGTCCAAAAGACGAGCATTGACACCTTGCACAAGGAGGGCAAGACACAAAAGGTCATTGCAAAAGAGGCTGGCTGTTCACAGAGCTCTGTGTCCAAGCACACTGATAGAGAGGCGAAGGGAAGGAAAAGATGTGGTAGAAAAAAGTGTCCAAGCAATAGGGATAACCCCACCCTGGAGAGGATTGTGAAACAAAACCCATTCAAAAATGTAGGGAAGATTCAAAAACAGTGGACTGCAGCTGTAGTCAGTGCTTCAAGAACCACTACACACAGAGGTATGCAAGACATGTGTTTCAGCTGTCGCTTTCCTTGTGTCAAGCCACTCTTGAACAACAGACAGCCTCAGAAGCGTCTCGCTTCTAAAAGGACTGGACTGCTGCTGAGTGGTCCAAAGTTATGTTCTCTGATGAAAGTACATTAAGCATTTCATGGGAAATCAGGTTCCCAGAATCTGGAGGAAGAGAGGAGAGACACACAATCCACATTTCTTGAGGTCCAGTGTAAAGTTTCCACAGTCAGTGATGGTTTGGGGTGCCATGTTATCTGCTGGTGTTGGTCCACTGTGTTTTGTGAGGTCCAAGGTAAACGCAGCCGTATACCAGGAAGTTTTAGAGCACTTCATGCTTCCTGCTGCTGACCAACTTTATGGAGATACAGATTTCATTTTCCAACAGGACTTGGCACCTGCACACAGTGCCAAAGCGTCCGGTACCTGGTTTAATGACCATGGTATCCCTGTTCTTGATTGGTCAGCAAACTCGCCTGACCTTAACCCCACAGTAAACCTATGGGGTATTGTGAAGAGGAAGATGTGATATGCCAGACCCAACAATGCAGAAGAGCTGAAAGCCACTATCAGAGCAACCTGGGCTCTCATAACACATGAGCAGTGCCAGACTGATCGACTCCATGCCACGCCGCATTGCTGCAGTAATTCAGGCAAACAGAGCCCCAACTAAGTATTGAGTGCTGTACATGCTCATACTTTTCATTTTTATACTTTTCAGTTGGCCAAGATTTCAAAAAATCCTTACTTTTTATTGTTCTTAAGTAATATTCAAATTTTCTGAGATACTGAATCTGGGATTTTCCTTAGTTGTCAGTTATAATCATCAAAATTAAAAGAAATAAACATTTGAAATCTATCAAGTTTTACTTTTTGAATGGAATTAGTGAAATCAACTTTTTCTGTGTGTAACGTGTGTATGCATTGTTGATATACTTTCTCCTATTCAAGCTTATTATACAGAGTAAACTATACTGCCCTCAGAGGCTAAATACAGTAACTATCGCAACAATTTAAGGAAGTAAAATGTTTCACAATTTGTTGCATTTTATTAATTTATGTAATTCTTCACACTTTTTTATTTATTTAACTCAATTTATATAAAATCCAAACTCGTCTGTCACAGGTTTCTTAAAAAAAACTACTGTACATAAACAGCCTAGTCATTTACTATACAAGACACAAAAAATGAATGGATGAAATGAAAATAATAAGCCAGTCCTTGCAAAACATTATAAATCATTTCATCTTTCACAGTTAAGCTTTTGTGATTGCAGTACAATACCTAAGATTTTTTTTTTCTTTTAAGATTTTTTTTGAGTTTGTAAAAAGTATAATTTTACTTTTGTTCTCTGCAAGACCTATAAAACTTCTTGTGTAAGAAAGCTCAGTGAAAAGTGATGAATAATTCCATTTTTGTCCTGTGGTCTCCTTTATGTTGTGTAGTATGTCAGAGTCCTGTCTCCACAGTACTTAATCAATGGTTTTTCTCTCGTTTCAGGACTGTGCTCATTCACAGGCACATCAGGATCTTTAGAGAACTGGTAAGACCCCTGCATCACATGTTTGAATTGGCTACATGCTAACATCTTAATGTCCAGATTTTACGCTTCATCCCAATTAACCTACTTTTACTATGCCCTTAAAGTAGGTACTGTATTTGTGAAGAAACGTTAACGTACTTTAACGTTAAATAGTAAACCATTCGGGTGCCTTTGGGACACTAGTTTAAACAAATTAGGAGACATTCATTATAATTTAGAATACTATTTTGGACAGATAAGATGTTCCCATTTATTTTCTTTCATCTCATTCAGTATATCAGAGGAGGACCCGGGGCCATTGCGGAGTGACAGTGAAGGCAAAGTTGGAGGAACGAAAGTGAGCAGGACATTCAGTTACCTGAAGAACAAAATGAGCAAGAAGAACAAGGTTGGTATATAATGAAATGATTTAGATTATGATTTAATATTTATAATTTTATGTGTATATATGTATGTGTATGTATGTGTGTGTGTGTGTGTGTGTATATATATATATATATATATATAATTACAAAATTATAAACACAACACTTTTGTTTTTGCCCAAATTGTTCATGAGCTGAACTCAAAGACCCATTTACACAAAAGGTCTATTTCTCTCAAAGATTGTTCACAGATCTGTCTAAATCTGCGTTAGTGAGCAGTTCTCCTTTGCCAAGATAATCCATCCACTTCACAAGTGTGGCATATCAAGATGCTGAATAGACAGTATGATTGTTGCACAGGTGTTCCTTAGGCTGGCCACAATAAAAGGCCACTGTAAAATGCCACAGATGTTGCAGGTTTTGAGGGAGCATGCGATTGGCATGCTGACTGCAAGAGTTTCCATCAGAGCTTTTGCCCGTGAATTGAATGTTCATTTCTCTACCATAAGCCATCTCCAAAGGCGTTTCAGAGAATTTGGCAGTACATCCAACTGGCCTCACAACCGCAGACCACGTGTAACCACACCAGCCCAGGACTTCCAAGATCGTCTGAGACCAGCCACCCGGACAGCTGCTGCAACAATCGGTTTGCCTAACCAAAGAATTTCTGCACAAACTGTCAGAAACCATCTCAGGGAAGCTCATCTGCATGCTCGTCACCCTCATAGGGGTCTCGACCTGACTGCAGTTCGTCATCGCAACTGACTTGAGTGGGGAAATGCTCACATTCGATGGCGTTAAGCACTTTGGAGAAGTGTTCTCTTCACGGATGAATCTGTACAGGGCAGATGGCAGAACATGTGTATGGCAATGTGTGAGAAAGTAGTGTGCGGTTATGATATGGGCAGGCATATGTTATGGTCAACGAACACAGGTGCATTTTATCGATGGCATTTTGAATGAACAGAGATACCGTGACGAGATCCTGAGGCCTATTGTTGTGCCATTCATCCACGACCATCTCCGTTGCAGCATGAAAATGTACGGCCCCAGATACTGACTGGTTTCCGGTGTGTGTGTGTGTGTGTATGTATATATATATATATATATATATATATATATATATATATATATATATATATGTATGTGTATGTGTATGTGTATGTGTGTGTGTGTGTGTGTGTGTGTGTGTGTGTGTATCACGTAAAACAAACTGGGTTCAACTAATATGTGTTTTTGTTGATGGATGCGCATTCTGGATTCCCAGACATTACAACACTAGCGATAAGAAAAAAAAAAAACCCTGGACAAACCATTCACTCTTGATCAATGTGAATTACTTCTGGAATATGAGTAGTCATTTATTCCCTCATCATCCTGGTGCTGATAGCGGGTGCGTACAGATGAGACCTGAACAGCACACGTTAATATGAATTTAAACCAAACTCATTTAAGCTTTGCCAGTTTAAACATTTAAGAGGCAGAGGATGTGAGCTCGCGGCCGCAGTGAGAAGAGTTGTGCATGCGCTCACCTGAAACCAGTAATACCTCCTTTTATCTTCAGAACACAGTTTAAAATATTTTAGATTTAGTCCGAGAGCTCTCAGTCCCTCCATTGAAGCTTTGTGTACGGTATACTGTCCATGTCCAGAAAGGTAAGAAAAACATCATCAAAGTAGTCCATGTGACATCAGAGGGTCCGTTAGAATTTTTTGAAGCATTGAAAATGCATTTTGGTCCAAAAATAGCAAAAACTACGACTTTATTCAGCATTGTCTTCTCTTCCGTGTTTGTTGTGAGAGAGAGTTCAAAACAAAGCAGTCTGTGATAGGGCTGTGCCAAAAAATCGAATGCGATTTTTCGTGCACATCTCATCAGTAAAGACGCTCCTGTGATTAGAAGTATATCTCCAGCACGTGCGTTCAGATCAGGGTTGCCAGGTTTCAAATTCTGCCCATTTGCTTCTCAAAACTAGTCCAAAACTAGAACAATCGCACTTTCAGAAGGTTCCCCGATAAAAAAAAAATTCTTCCCGGGGTTTAAATACATCTTTTTTAGCAGGGTTGCCTTGGTAAAATTCGCATTTTAGGGGCTAAATATCACGTTATTTGTATTGGGGTCGCTTTGACCCGCGGACATGAAAAACAACCACAGACTTGGCAACACCGGTTGGCATTTACTACACTGAGCTGTAATTCACTGACAATCTACACAAAATCGAAGTTAAAATCGCAGGCGATTCTTCGTCGATTTTGAAAACGATTTTGTGTTAGTTGTCGGTAGACTACGGGCTCTGTGTAGTAACTGCCGCTCCACCTGAACCATTGTTTTAAACAGTTCGTGTCTCCAATTTGCATTAATCCACAAATGACTTAAGCTGTTAACTTTTTTAATTTGGCTGACACTCCCTCTGAGGAGTCCCTGAGTAATTAATGTACTCAAACAGTACATTGACTGAACTGCTGTGAAGAGAAAACTGAAGATGAACACCGAGCCGAGCCAGATAATGAACAAAAGATTGACTCGTTCTCGAGTAATTGAACTAACCCTTTAAGCTCTCTCTGAAGTATAATGTTTAAATGGACAAATTCACACAAACACAATGTCAAAATGTCGGTTTTGATAAGTATCCTACTGCAGACATAGCCGGCTGAACGTAGGCCTACTGTATTAGTGCATTGTCTTTATATTAATCGAACAGCAACAACAAAGAAATGACTCACTGCTTCTGATTACAAAGCTTTTATAACTTTAAAGGGACACTAAGTAGGAATTACTCCCATCTAGTGGTGAAATTGTATTTTGCATTCAAACTAATTTTGCTCTCCAGCGCCTCGCTTTTTCAAAATGCGCGTTGCATCTACGGTAGGCGATATGTACCAAAAAGCTTTGACGGGATGTCTTATAATAGCACTTCGTCGAGTTTTCCTTCAGGTGAACAGGTGTGTTATTTCAAACAAACTGCAACATGACCATAAACAAACGAATGTTACAGTATGAATTACTTACTGTGGAAAACATGAAATATTGTAATTAGTAGTTATGTCTTCTTTATTCGTTATATTTTCTGAATAATGTGCATTGTTAGATATAAAAAAAATATTGTAATATAGATTGTAACACTGACTTACCTGTCGAGAAGAAAACTGGCCACTTCAGCGTCTCTTTTGAAATATTTATCCAGCATTAGCTCTTTCCACCTAGAAAAAGCTTCCCCGACATTAACTCTTGTTTTCTGTAATCTACGGTCACGTTTCCTTTTACGTTCTATTTTTGACTGTTTTGGCGACGATGTTTTCTTCTCCTGTGGCGCGGCATATGTATGGTCCATAATAAGAATGCAATCCAGACTTTTAAACTTGCCGGTGCAGTTTCAAACGCCTCTCACTGCTCTGCACCTGCGTTTCTGGCTCTGACCGAAAACGCGCTGTGGAAACGCGTTGGCTTAGTACTTTTTGTCCCTCTCTGCTATTATAGTTTTGCAAGATGGCGGAACTACATGGAAGCCTCCGTCGACCTACCCGTCCCATGTATATAAAGATAATAAATTCTTCATTTACAAGGATTAGTTTAAACATTGGCATAGGTATTTGTACACCATTGAGGGCATATTTATAAATAAAAATATTAATTTTAGATAATAAAATACCTAAAAAGTTACTTATTGTCCCTTTAATAAAGAATCATCTTTAATTTATACAGTCCAACACGCAATGCAGTTTTACATTTTGATTACTTTATTCAATTTCTGTACCTAAAAACTTATGCTAGAAAGAAAGATTAAAAAAAAAGATAATCACTGTTTATTGTTTATAACTTTACTCTCTTGTATTTATTTGTGCTGTTGCTTGTAGTCGGATAGAACTTTTTTTATTATAAAGTAAAAAAAAACGTGAAAAAATTTAACTGTGCCACCCCTAATATATATATATATATATATATATATATATATATATATATATATATATATATATATATATATATATATATATATATATATATATATATATATGTGTATGTATGTATGTATGTATGTATGTTTATATGTGTGTGTGTGTGTGTGTGTGTATGTATGTTTCAGATGTAGTCGAACTAAGATTCTTCCGATCAAAAACCAATACATTTCCTCCGTGGGCCTATCTGAATCATCTCAGACCTTATTAGTGAAAGCAAATGTTATCATTTTAGTGTGCCCCATATCATGCTGAGCTAGTGGTGTTCTTTGATGCAGCAGCATGCACCTGCTAATTAACTTAATTTGAGGTTTCCTCGCTGTGGTTCCTGTAGATGATGAGGCCGCTGATGGTGTGAAAGCTCTCAGCTACTCCGCTATCTGTTGCGCAGGCAACTCTGTGCACATACTGTCTGTCGTACAAATGCTCACAGTAGGGAAGTTCAGCAGGATGTTGAAGCAAGCTGTGGTCTCTCTATGGCGCTGTTTTAACACGCGCTCACACTAAAGCTTTAGAGCGCATGCAATTCTGTGAAAACAAATGCATGTTAAAATCTATGACTTCACAATTTCAGAGAACCTTTTCCGATGTTCCTATGAATCAGCTGGGCCACCAAATATGGTTTATGTCCTCAAATGTGGTTAAGGAATTAATACACGTTATTTTACTTAAGAAACCCGCACACCTTAATTTGCCACTTTTTTTCTTAAAAAAACATCGTGCATGGAATAGTATCATATTGGTAACAAGGCCAGTGATGAAGACAAATCTTAATTGTTTAATGTAACATGGTCACTCCAGGTTTCAATTAACTGATTAGAATATCGATCTATATTGAATTGGCTAAATGACAGAATGCAAACAAAAAGCTGCCTCTTATACTAAAGAAATGGTAAAAGGAAGTGCACTGTATCTTTAAGCTGTGCCCCGATGTGAAAGACGACAGAAAGAAACTGCAGTCACTTCCTCTGGCTGGCTCGTCTGCTCGCCGTCATGGGAACTTGTGTGTTTGTTTAGACAGACTCTGAAACTCATCTGCCGTACCTTCAGGCCAGTGCGCTCACTGGCTACCGTGCATCTGAGATGTCTACGCTTTGTCGTAGGTTTTTACCGCAGGGTCGGTCCCTGAAGATCAAGAATACTGGTGGTCTGGTTGAGGTAGGACTGTAATACCAAAAAGAAGATGTTAGGTTTTTTTCCCGTCATGTATAGTGAAAAGAAACATTTATTTGATGTTCTGATGTGTTTGTTATTATGATTTTTAGGGGTTTGATGTGTGATGTGTTAATTTATTGCCTTGGCAACTGATTTTAATTAAAAAAAATTTGTGCTTCCTGAGAGCACTGTTTCACTTCAGTTGAGAATTGTGAAATATTTGAATCGCTTGTTGTTCAAATAGTTTTTATTCTTTGATTTTTCTATACATTTTAGGCATTTTTGAATTCTTTGGGAAGTGCACTTTTGACCCTCTTCCATCACATTTTTTTATAATATTTGTATAATATTATAATATCAAGCCACCCATCTATAATCACTGGAATACTAGTTCACTAAATATGCAGCAACATTTTAGTTATTATTAGCAGGATGTTAAGAATGAATCAGGCAATCCTACCAAAATTATAATTTTTTTTTTTCATGTTGTGGTTTGCACGTGGTTACAATCTGGGCATGTGACAGTTGGAGCAGACCAGACAGAGTTTTGTAATCATGGTGGGCTATGAAAATGACCACAATGTGCGGTTTCTGCATGGAGCTATCTTTTCACAAGCAAACTGTAATGGAGTGAGCATGATGGGATTTTGACATGTCACGTAAGGTGTCGAAGAAACAAGGAAAATAATTTGGAGTGTACTTGATGGATGGAAAGGTTCATGGATGGGTACATGGTTGGATGATGGGTAATTGGGAGGATAGATGGATAAGATGGATGGGTGGATTGTTAGTTGGATTGATCTGTAGATACTTTTATAGATTGGTAAATGGATGGTTAGGGGATAGGTAGATGGACAGATGGGTAGATTGATGGAAGATGGGTAGATGGATGAGTAGATAGGGTAGGTTATGGAAGGCTGGGTGGATGGGTACATAGATGGAAGCATTGGAGGAAGTAGGGTAGATATAGGCCTAAATTTAAAGATAGGTGGATGGATGAATAGATGTGATGTGATGTACGGGCTGGATGGATGTGGACGATTAGGGAGAGATGATGTTGAGAGCATGCAGATGTTGAAAATGTTTGAAAGTGTTTAATCTCTGCAGCTGAAATTGAATGATGAATATGAATGAAAGTATTGATTGTGCAGCTGATGAGGCTCCTCCTGTGATGGATGCAGCAATGCCCTGCTGACACTGGGAGTTTTATGATGGATGTGCCGCGCTCCCATTTCCCATCTTGCTGTAACGGAGTCTGAAAGCACTGGACATCACACATCTATACTCTGATTTATTCATTCACGTTTTGGCTTGTGTTTTGCAGGAGAAGGACAAAGACAAGAATAAGGAGCGCGAGCGAGATGCCAAAGACAAGGAGAAGAGAACCTCAAATGGGCATCTCTTCACTGCGATCATGACAATACCCACGATCCCCTGCCACCAGTGCAACAAATCCATCAACACTAGAGATGCTTTCCTCTGCACCAGTAAGAGCACATTACCTATTATAGAGTACAGAACTCTATTCTACTCTCTAAAATCTTTACTATTCTGTACTTTATTCTGTACTCTATTGTGCTTTACTCTCTATTCTACAATCATTAGCATTTTGTTCTTTTACTCTCTTTTCAGTTCTACTCTCCACATTCTGTTAATCTATTTTTTTATAATCTTTACTTTTCTTTAGTTCTATTCTATTGTATATTCTGCTCTCTTCTACTCTTCTTTACTGTTCTATACTTTCTATTCCACCTAACTTTTTTGTCTCTTTCTCTCTCTGCATGTAATTTTAATTTATTTATTTAATGGCAAAATGTATACATTACTTCTGTTGAATTAAAATATATTTGGATTGGTTCTTCCAAGTTTGTAAAATATTGTTCTGCTCTATTCTGTGCAGTCATTCCGCTTGCTTCTTTTGTGTTGCCATAGACTGTTTTTTTTTCTTCTGTTTTTGGCACTTCCTCCTTTACTGTCATTTGCAGTGCAGTCATGCACAGAGTATAATTTACTGCTGCGAAAGTGTTTTTTGCAGAAGCTTGCTTCACAAGAGATTCACACAGGAAGTTGATTAAATAAATTTGATTCCATAGACAAAATGCCTACAGATTGTCTTTGGAAATAAAGAAGCTAACTTAATTAGCTAGTCAGCGACAGCCACTAGGATAGTATTTGTGATTTAAAGTCACGCATGAGCAGGTTTCTGGAGAGACACCATTGTACAGGATATGCGTGGAGAATTGGGTTAATATGCGTCTCAGAGTGTGACGAGTTTTAAAGAAAGCGAGGAAAAAAATAAAGGAGTAATTATGGCTATCTGCCCAGTCTGGCCTTGCACAGTGTTGCATCACTCCGTGGCTCCACCCGCACACAGCTGGCAGGACTCAGCGCTCCACTGAGAAACATCCTGTCAGCGCACCGTTACTGCCATTGCTCTCTCTGCTTATTGTTCTCAGAGGATGTGCTGGCAAACTCATCACCGTTTCCTTTCATT